>NC_052536.1:2118214-2270000 GCF_016699485.2 Gallus gallus
CAAAACCCCTGGCTGTTCCTATTCATGATGGTCACATTGTTAGCTGTGGCAGAAACGTTTCATTGCCAGTGCATTAATGACCAACCTAGTCTGATGAGAACTGACTTCCAATTTCTATAGTCCATCAGGAAAAAAACAAGTTTAATAGACTGATTTTATTGTTTCCCATCCATGCCAACATGATTTTTATCTAGATACCATTATAACATTTTCATGTAACAAGTGGGAGAAAACAGTACCATCCCAGTGCTGGTGAATCAATCCATTTGTGCTCTGTGGTTTAGTCCGTTTTGCTTGTAAGGCAAAGGGAGCTCTTAGGCAGGATTGCCTAACTGAACAAGAAAAGATGAAATGAAAGCCAAGTCTTGAGATTTGACCTCACAAGCAGCTTTGTGCACAGCCTCTGCTCTTCAGCTCATTCTGAAGCACTGAGGAAAGCCATGCTGTCAACATCGTGCTGTACTGCTGCAGTGCTGGATGCTCCTCAGGGTCTGCTGTCAATTATTATCATGCTAAGAAACATTCTTCAGCTAACAGAGGGGAGCCTTTCAAGGAGTTCAGTATAGGCTCTTTCTTGAAAGCAATCTGAAAACCACCTGTGATGCCCTCCAGTTCTGTTTAAGAAGTCAGTGTAAAGTTAGCAGCTGATAGAAACTTGAACAACAGCTGTTATAATAAGACTTCGTATTTTGAATGATATCTTTTGCTAATAGTCCTGCAGGTGTGTGATATCTTACATAAGAGAATGTTAATATAAATCCCTGGGGCAAGGAGAAGCAGTAGGCAGTCTTGTCCAACAGTGAAATTAGCTGTGCTCTGGGCTATCAAAAATAAGCATGGGTCTTGAGATGGAGAGCTTGCTGCCCCTATCAGTGAATAGCAGGAGGATGTCAGAAAGCTGGAGAACAATTTTGTAGAACAAAACAGTTGTCTCATGCAACAGAGAGCTGTAAGTTGGTGGTTATTTTTGCAATTGTCACTTTCTTCACGACTGAAAAAATCTCGTTGTTCATTATTTTGGAGTAGTTACTTTGACTTCTGTTTAGTATCCAGCCTGTTTTTAGTTTTATCTTTAGAAAATTGAAGGAATCTAATGCTTACTTTTGAAGGAGTGAAGGAGGTGGTTGAGTCACTGTCCCTGGAGGTGTTCAAGAAATGTTAGATGTGGTACTAAAGGGCATGGTTTAGTAGGGAAATATTGGTGGCAGTTGGACAGTTGGACTGGATGATCTTGGGGGTCTTTTCCAACCTTGGTGATTCTATGATTTTGTGAAATCCTTAGCCTTAAATGACAGGATAGAGTGTACTTGGTGTTTTCTATCTTGCTGTATACGCTGCCAAAAAGCAGATGCTGGAATTACTCTAGAAAGTTTCCTATATAAACTTCCATTGGAGTATTTATCACATGTCCAGTGTGATTTATTTATCTTCAGATGTAGTATAGTTATAATGAATTTGATGTACCTTAACAGAAAATATGAAAACAGAAAGAGAAAAAGGAAGAAAAGATATGTGGCATAATATGAAAGACACCTAACCACTTCCTGTGTCCATTTAATCTTACAGGTAGCTTAAAAAAAAAAAAGTCAAGATTTTCTTGGCTAAAAGTGAAGCATGTTGTTTATGTTCAGGCATTTCATTTCAAATTACAGAACATTTCATTCAACTTTGATGAATGTGAACTTACTGCTTCAAACTATTTCTTCGAGTTACAAATTACTCTAAACATAAGGTTATGGGCTTATGTCATGGGGTGGCTGCCATGGGCATCTTCATGTAAAACAAAATGCTCATCTGTGTATCTCAGTGCATTGCTTGCATCCTTTCACTTCTCCAAATGCATTTTGAAAAGATTGGCTCATCTTAGTGAATCTTCTGCAATGTACTTGTATTGGGTGTGTGCCTACAGGACAACTTAAAGGATTTTGCTGTATAACAAGCAGTTTGGCACATTTATAGGACGGGACATAAGTATGCAGCAAATCATGTTCTTGCTCAGTTCTACAACTGTTTAACTGGCTGAACTTGAATTTGAAAATATATCCTCTTTTACCTAAACACAGTCTTTAGTTGCAACTGAGGTGGAGCTTTGCAAATCCACAGAGCTTTGCTATAGTAGGTATAAGCCATAGCAATACTTAGGCCAAAAAAAATTGTATTTAAGTAAAGTTTTTTGGGAAAAAAAAAAAGGAACAAACATAAGAAAAATAGACAGTGACATGTTCTTAACTGTACAGTTCATTAGGATAAAAGAACCCTTGAGCTTTGAAGTAAAATGTAAGCCTTGAGAAGGAGCCCGGTGCACATCTGTGTAGTTGCACTGGAGACAGTGGAACCACACTAATTCATACCAGCTGAAGAGCTGGCCAAGGATTTCATGGCCTTTATAGTTCCTAGATGTTTCCTTTTAAAATAAATATTTACAATTTCCTGTAAATTTATTGCTGGGTGAATTGTGCCAGAGGAACAACTGTGGAAACTGAAGTTCACTATTAAATCATAGGAAAGAAAACAGAAGTATTGCAGTGTCCCAGACTACTGTAAGTGCCAGTGTGTTTTTACCACACCTGTAGAACCCTTCTCTCCCTGTGTAAAAGTATATTTCAGCCTCTCTGGCCCCCTTCCATTTGTGGCTTCTCTCTGCTGAGCTGAGAGACTGGTCCTTGTCCATAACCAATTATACCTACACAGCCCATGATTGGTGCCAGGGGGCCACCACAGCCTCTGCAGTGGTTGATGAGCATCAAGCCTTGGTCAACCCTTCATTACTGTAGTAAATAGTAAGTTGGTCATTGCTTGCATGTTGTCCTGGCTTTTGAGGTCAGCTGCCTGGTTGTCAGACCAACAACATGTATATGACATCTTTCATGTCTACCTACCTGTAAGACAGGTGTTTCAGATCAAGGCTATGATGTATGCATATTGTCCATGACACCTATGTATAAAGCCCAATGAAAGAATCCTCAGGAATTCCTTGCCTGGAATTCATTAATGAAATGAATAACCTTATTATGAGAAATGTTGGATTTGATTGCAGAAATAATGAGGAGAAAAATTGAGAGTAATTAACAAGAATGATATTTGTCTAGGATTCAGTAGAGAGTGTGATTTGTTTTGAATGGCACTGTGAAGCTGGTTTCATTATTTAATAGTCATATAACCAGTATGTGGTTGATAGAGGTCCCTCTGACCTCTTTCTTGGGCAGTCATGGGGACTATTTGGAATGTTACAGTAACTAAACAAAAACAACAAGCAATTCAAGTGTCTCTGTCAGTTAGGTCAAGACAATGAGACAAGGATTGCTTGCGCTCCAAACTTATTTCCCTTCACCTCAGCAAAAGTCCCAAGTCTTGGCGATGTCAACTAGTAAACAACAACAGTATCATTGTTCTGTGTGCTGAAGCTCTGCGTGAAGAAAGGGAACTCACAGAAGTGGGAAAGCTCGGTGACTGACACCTCCATGAACTGGGAGTACACAGAGCAGCTAGCGTAGTTATGAAGCCTGAGGTTGAAGAAGTGGATCTGATGGAAGAAAGCAAAATTGGAAATATCAAAGAGTAAAGGTGATTTTTGTCCCATATTACAATAAATTCAGTCAACTCTAAGGGGAAAACCAGTGGGGATAGAAGTTGAGGAAACCAACTTGAGTCACCTCGGTGAAGTTTCTGTCCTCGGCAAGGCAAAATGTTCCATCTCTGGTCATCTTTCAGCTTACACAGACTTTTACCATCTAGCACTCTCTGCTTTTAAGATCATGTTCTGGCTTTTTTTCACTGTGGCCAGAGTAGAAGCCACAATAGGCAGCTTTCGTTCTATGGGCTCAGCAGCATTACAACAGAAATAGATACTGCTGTGGATCTGAGGGGTTTAGCTTGTTTTGTAGAAGGGCTGTGTGCCAGGGAATTCTTGTTAGGAACGTTCTGCTCTACCTGCTCTTCTTTTGGGCTATGGAAAGATTCTGATTTTTATAGTAGGCTCCTGGCAGAAATACAGATGTTTCCATACATCAGTGGTCTGCTAAGCATGATAAATCACCACTGAAGAAGAGGACAGCTCAGCTAAAAATCTTTCCTCTTAATTGTAAGACTCTTAATTGTGGTGCTTTAAGAAGAGTCTTCTGGTGGGTAGATGAGAAGGTCAGCACTTGCCATTTATCCCTCCCTATGGTGGGAAATGATGGAGATGCCACAACACTTTCTGCAGTTCTGACACTGTAATGTCATAGAGCAGCTCTGCTTTTACTTCCTGAATTAGAATTTGGTTGCAGATTTGCTTTTGACTCAGTTATCTAATCTATGGGCTGTTCCTAGAGGATGTTTCTCTTCATGAGAACTACTTATTTTTCCCATAGCTGTGAAGTAAAAAATGACAGCTTATTCATTCTAAAATGAATAAAAATAGTGTGAAGTTCTTGACCTTTCTGAGGAGATGTAACTGTGAGGACATCCTTTGTCTTTGTGCTGCTTTTTGGGCCTATAATGAAAATGTTTTTTTAAAGTTTTCACTTAGAGCAAATGAAAGCACACTTGCTTAGACTGTACAAGACAAATGATGGGAAATGGCATATATTTTCTCCAGATCTTATTGTAACATAAGCTCTCAAAGACATCAGTGGGAGATTTAAATCATAAGCTTTCGGCTTCTTTTTCTCATTACAAATGGATATGTTTGCAGTTAAGACTTTACAGAAGCAGCTGAAATCAGATTTACCCATGCTACAGCGCGCATTGGCATTGGAACTAGACCACCAACATCTTTTTAACTGGAATGCTAGGAACAAAATAGATTTCAAGCCAAGATTTGACTCTGAAAAGGGGAAAGAGATCATTATTTACTGTAGGCTGTAGCTTGGTTTTGAAAACATTTCTTTTATAGTCAGTTTTAGCTAGTGCAGGTTGCTGAAGAAAGAAAATATCTCCCTCACAAAGGAACACATGGGAAATAATAAGCTTATTAATAGAATGCATGAAACCTGCTCTCCTTTTCATGAAAGAAGGGCCTATGCTACGCTGAATAAAAGTTTCCCCTCTGCATGCTGATGTATTATCCACATATTGGTGTTACTGCTTCATTAGGAAACCTAGCATTTGAAGCTGCATTCTGGCAGCGGAATCCCTTTCGTTTACCGAGATTGGTCTTAGGAGTAACAGAGCCAGCTGACTTGTTTGTGAGAAGGAAACAGAGAATCTGAAAAAGACCAAAGCTTTCTTAAGCTGAAGCCATTTTTTGATGGCTGTGTTTTACAGTGAACCTTTTATTTCCTGTGCTAACTTTCTCTGGTAGATACAGCAAAAGCCTGAGGACTTTGAAAGTCCATTTTCACTGTATTTGATCTGAATATAAATCAAAATCCACAGAACACGTGTAAGAAAATATCTCCTTTCCCTTCCCAAAGTGTAACAGCTTAGCATATATATTTAGAAGTTTGTAAATAATTTTTCCTTGGTATCAGATGTGTAGAATTCAGCACTCACAGAATTCTCTTCCTGGAAAATGTTAGGTAGAGACTCTAAAAATCACATTAATGTCCCCATATATTTGTGTCTTTTTTTTTTTTTTTTTTAGATTTATTACAGTAACAGGTTTGTTGGCATTGTTCTGATTTCTGTGACATGACTGTAGATAAGGAGCAGCTCTCTAAATGGAACTGCATCATTGTGCACCACTGAAAGCGTGTTGGTGTGGGCTCAAAGTGAGTCTGTGTTTATTTCTGAAAAAAAAAAAAAAAAAGTGTATACTGTGCAAAGGCCAAACCAAATTTCAAACAAAACCAAACACCAAAAACACAGTCAGGGAGGTATAAATTAAAAAGTTCTGGATTTTCATGGGAAATAAATTTTGAAAAATGCTTTTGGATGTGGAGAAGTAAGCAATTTTATTTGATGCAGTGAGGCCCGTTTCCTAAAAGTCCAAGGAATGAAGCCCTCAGTGGGGCTGTTGGGATGAAACTCATTTCCCAAATGCCCCACAATTTCCCACTCCCTTCCAGGCAACCGCTGTGCTGCTCTGAGGAGGGCAGTGCTGGTGTGGGTTTCCCTTCCTGACATGTTCTGTTAGGTTTGTTGCTGCCCATCTTTTACTGCCTGATGGCACAAGCAGCTGCTCTCCCACTACTCTATATGTATGTGAAGGAGGCAGCACTGCTTTGTAGGTTTCTCCTATCAACAGATTCCCATGCATCACCCTTATATTGCCACAGTCGGTTTCCCCATTGCTCCTCACAGCTTGGCTTTCCTGAAGAAGGGTTCGCTGCCCATGTTAACACAGCACATGGAGAGCCAGGTGGCACTGCTGTTTGGGACATGGGGCGGCTTAGTTTTCCTTCTGTGCTGGAGTGAGGCAGGAGTAATGCCCCTGAAGTCAGCCGATGAACGGTAATGTAAAAACAGTATACGTCCCTCATGCGTCTGTAAAGTGACAATTGCTACCTTCCATCTCCACGTGGGTTCTTTGCTACAGGAGGACCCGCCGATATAATAGTGATTGGTTAATAGCGGGTCCTGGAAACGTTCCAACTTCAGTATTATTTTTTAAAGTGCCATTAATTCCTGGAATCCTACTTTATCCAGAAGTGAAATGACTGAGTTTATTATGAAGGAATCTCTCAAACCGATTCTGCGTTAAGGCAGGAAGATGTGTGTGCTTTAAATCCTTAGTAGATCTGGTTTGGATCAGGGGAGGGAGGTTAACAGAGCCGTATCTTCAGTGTGCAGCTGAAAGTGAAGCAAAACAGTCCCCATGTGGTTGCAGCGGTTCATGATTTACAGGGCTGAATTCACTGCGCTGCCCCTGCTGCCGAAAACGCACGCTCTCAACCGCTGTTGATTTTTGAATTAAAAAAATGCAGCTCTGTACAGAGTTTACTTTAGTGCTGGAGGGCAGAGGAATATAGGTAAGAGCCGTTAATCCCCAGCAGGCTGCTGGGCAGGCGAACAGAGACAGATGACAAAAGTTAACTGGAAACATGAGCAGCTTAACAGAAAACATATTTGTGATAATTGAGAGAGTAACGTCTCCAGAAAGGAAACTCTGCAGAGAGAAGCTACAGAGGAGAAGTGGCCACTGGTAGGTGAGTGGGATTTTTCAAGCTTTCTCTAAGCTCTATGCTGACTTCTTGCAAAGAATGTGTAATGCTCAAAGTAAGTAACCAAATTGGATCTGCTCTCTCCGAGGGGGACAGCTGTGCAGTTACTGCCACTGGTTTCTCTTACAGCTGCATTAAAAAGCGTGGTAAGGTATAAATTAGGTTCATCACATAAGGGCATGATTGGCTTTGGTTTTGTACATGGAGTTTTTTTCTGCCTATTTGTAGATGAAGATCTCTTCCCCCATAACGGAAAGAGCTTCGGATTTATTTCTTTTTCCTTACTCCTCCATTTTTTTTTTTATACTTGAGGTTTTTCTAAGAATTGAACTCGGGCAGCAAAAATTTTGCCAAAAGCTGAGAGAACCCTTAGTTAGAAAACAGTGCTATGTTTTTGCTAATGAAAAAGTATTACGAATCTAATAAAGAAGAACACATTACAAAGCACATTTTGGTTTGAGCTATTTTTTTTTTCTTTCAGAAGGAACTAAATGTAAATTACATAGTGGGGGCTTGTTGCTTTGCTGCTAGATAGGAAAACTGGCTTTTGTTTTCAATGAATAATACTGATCTTTAAAGCAGTGATGTGTGTCTGCCTTTTCAATGTTACTACTGTAAAGCTCCTACTGTTTCATTACAAAAAGAATCTCAGACCAGCTATAATATCAAATACTACTGTGTTTTGTGTCTCTTTTTTAAAATTTTAATTTATTTTTTTCCAGAGCCTGCAGACAGTACAGCTTTCCAGCCCACAGGAATGAATGAAAATGTATCATCTTCAGTTCAGAGCTGCAGCAGTACTACTAGTTGCAATAACTCCTCGGCCATCCCTCAGCCCAGCTCTGCTATTAAGCCTTGGCGCAGCAAGTCCCTCAGCGCTAAGCACACAGCAACGTCTTCCATGCTGTCTGTAAAGCAGCCCGTACCAGAGCCTCCAAAGCCACCCTCAGAAGTTGTCAAAACAACTCCCAATGGCCAAAAATCTATGCTGGAAAAGTTGAAACTCTTCAATAGCAAAGGAGGCTCCAAAGCAGGGGGGACAACGCTTGAGTGTTCAGCGTCTCGTGACAACAGTTGTGAAAAGCTAGAGACACTTCCCAGCTTTGAGGAGAGCGAAGAAATCGATGCCACAAACCAGAATGTGAGCAATCCAGGATCGATGTCCAGTAGCCCCAAAATTGCACTCAAGGGAATCGCACAAAGGACTTTTAGCCGGGCACTGACTAATAAGAAAAGTTCTCCCAAGGGCAATGAGAAGGAGAAAGAGAAACAGAAGGAGAAAGAAAAGGATAAAAGTAAAGACACGGGGAAAAGAACATCTATCACCGAAAAGCTGGATGTAAAAGAGGAATCAAAAGAAGAACAGACAGTGCTAGCAACAACAGAGATGCCAAAAAAGTCCTCAAAGATTGCAAGCTTTATTCCGAAAGGAGGAAAGCTGAACAGTGCCAAGAAGGAGGCCTCAGCCCCTTTGCACAGTGGAATACCAAAACCAGGAATGAAAAACACCGCAGGGAAATCCTCAAGTGCCCCAGTTTCTACAAAAGAAAGCGAGAGGAGCCGCAGTGGGAAACCTGGCTCGGGACTCTCGCATCAGAAGTCTCAGCTAGACAGCAGGAATTCCAGTTCCTCTTCAAGCTTAGCCTCTTCCGAAGGAAAAGGCATCGGAGGCCTCAACAGCAGCAACAGCAGCCAGTCTGTCAGCGGGCCAGCCACCACACACAGCACGGGAAGCAACACCGTCAGTGTTCAGCTACCTCAGCCCCAGCAGCAATATAGCCACCCGAATACAGCCACAGTAGCTCCGTTCATGTACAGGTATGTCTAACTGCTGGGATCATCCCTTTGGAACATGGCCTCTGTGTAGGAGGATTCATTGAAGACACTTTTTTGGGGTAGTGAGGCGACAATATGGGTGCCGTGTAGAATATTGCATTTATATATTTACCCAGAAACTGCTGTGAAAGGCAGTCAGACCAAAGTTGGAGGTGGACTCAGTGATCTTTATGAGTACCTTCCAACTTGGGGTATCCTATGATTCTCAAGTGTGTAAGAAATTCTGATAGATAGGAGCTTGGATAGTCGTACCTGACACTTCTAATAGTTAATATCAGAATGCTAACACCTCGTACAACCACTGCCCTTGGACCATGTGGATTAGGTTTATATATCATAGCTTGTAAGTGTGACTAATGGTGGTAGCGAGTTAAAACAAATAAAAAAATAAAAGTCCCTTAGTATAGGTAAGGCCAAGCACAAGGTCTGCTCCGAGCACAAGTTCTGCTCTTCTATGCTTTCAGTAGCCCAGAACTAGATATTCATAAGATCAGCCATCTGTGGAGACAGCTAACCTTCAGGCCAGCATCTTGTGTGTGACAATGGCAGTAGAGGACACATAGGGAAGACTAATGAGAAGGAAATGACTAAAGAAGCTTTCTTGAGGATATGCTGCCAAACCTGACCATGACAGAGGAAATTCCTGAGTCTGATGGCAAGGTTTTTGGCTTTGACAGCTACATCATGGTTTTCTTTCATGCTCCTTAATTCTTTCAAGCAGTTATTCTGTCATCTTTTTGCTGCTCGTGATTTTGTAGACCTGTCGTATCTCTCCTTCCCTCACAATGTGTCTTTTCTGGCCTGTTTAGCTGCTGCTTGTGCTTCTTGTAGGAGATGTTATTCACACCCTTTTGTCTGTCTTTATCACTCTCTTCTGTAATTTTTCAGTTGTACTGCATGGTTTTTTGCCCTTGATCTTTTGGCAGGTGTAGTGTAAGAATGGTTGGCCATGTTGGTTTTTTTTGGAAGTGAAATTAAAATTTTAAATAAAAGCAAAATGAAGGAGACAGATGCAAAAGAATTGTTCAGACCTATTGCTAATTGCTAAGGCAGGCAGGAGAAGAGTGACTCTTGAGTCTTCTGAGCCATTGAGTGTTATCTCTGTGTCTATGAAATAAGGTGCCAGATGTCATTCTGGTATGTAGTCATGTGAAAATGAACAAGTTGGAAAAGAAACAGCCTAATACTTGCATTTATGTTATATGTTCTGTATTTCTCTTGTTCTCACTTTCATCTACATACATCACCATTACTGTCACATCTTTGACGTATGGTGGGATCTACTAATGCCAATTTTTTGAAATTTATTTAGAGGTGAAAATTGCTACTGTAGCCTGTACTTTTTAAATCTGACTTCCTCATCTTGTTATTCACAGCTATAGCAGATTCCTTAATGTGGATCTGCATCTCAAACACAAACTGTAGGAAGGAGAATGAGTCTAAAGTGCCACCGTTAACACACTGCAGTTGTAATCTCTGAAGAAGTTGTTCAATGTTTCATATTAGGCCAAGTGAAATTAAGAACATTACAGTAGTAATTGCTTGCTATGCTTTTGCTCTCGTACAGCACTTCTTTTGACAGGAGAACTTCCTGCTGCTTGTTGATGTGGCTCTTAGAGCAAAAAACAGCGCAGGCAGTAAAATGAAGTAAGCCAAAATATGCTACCTACATCTGACAGTACATTCTCACCACATCCCTTTTACATGGCAGCCATGTTGTCAGATAGCAAATTGGTGTTATCCAGTCATTTATTTTAAAATAAAAATGAGTCTCATTTCTGGTTACTGAAGAGAAACCAGCAGGAGTGTAAGATGCCATCACGCACTGCCTGCTTTTATTTATGTAAAACAGACTATTAGAGAAAATCACATTAATCACAACAAATGATGGTATTGATAATTGAAATCAAGTGGAAATCCAAGTTTCTTAGGACCCCATTTGAAGAGCTAAGAAGCCTATGTTTGACCATGAATTTTTTATTTTTTCCAGCTGAGTGCTTGCTTCCATTTCTAGGACATAGTTCAAAATGAGACTAATGAATTATGTAAAATCAGTCTGCTGGTCTATTCTGGAGGGGCTGATGGCAGGTGCAATTGTCTAGTTGTTCTACTTGAGCTAATTTTGTTGGAGGGTGTCTGCACATCTCTATTTCGCTTTGTCTTACAGATCACAGACAGAGAATGAAGGAAATGTAACAGCTGAGGCCAGCACGGGAGGGGTCAGCATGGATTCTACTCTCTATGTCAAAACTGGACAGCCTGGTCTCGAAGACCTCTCAGGTATGTCTTGCAGGATGACTTACCGTGTTGCAATTAAGTGAGAATGGACTAAAGCAAATTTGAAGTCAGGAGCTCTGCTGTAGGGAGAATTTAATTTGCTTTAATTTCTAATGTTTTATTTCTTATTAGTAATGGTATTTTTTAACTGTTCAGCAACGGAACCTGGGTGTCAATAACATGAGTAATAGATGCTCAAGTTGTACGGAGTGGTGTGTCCCCTGCATTTCTTGAAACCATTGGGTGTTCTGGGTGCATACTGTCTTCTGGGATATGTACAACACCTTCAGGGCTACCTGTAGTGAAGATCCTAAGTATTCTCAAATATATATATATACATATATATATATATATGTATGTATATATATACATACACATATACATATGTAAAGAAAACTACATTGTTTCTTTGCTTGCAGAAAAGAGGTGGTTTTTTCACCAAGAAGATATCAAAGTCCAGCTTCGGCTTACTGTGTCTAGCATGCACAAACTGACGCTGATGATGTGAAACTGATGAGAATACTAGCAAGTGAAGTTAGAAAGTCATTTGTACTTTTTTCCTGAATTCTTGCTACTGGAGGGAGTATTTGATCATTAGCAATCATTTTTTAGCTTGCCCATGGTAACTAAGCAGTTTCTAACAACCATATTCTATTAAGGGTCTAAAATGTACATTTAAGTCACTGTCAAGTCTCCTCCTTGCGTTATGATTTTAGCAATGCCTGTGATTTTGTTTATTGGATACTATTACAGTTTATCTCATTAATCATAGAATATCCTGGGTTTTTTTATTGAGTTACTTTTGGTGTGCTCCACATTAATGTGAGTTTTGAGACTGATTATCCTGCTTGGAAAGTCATACATATATGTATAAGTTTCACACCTGGATCGATTTCATATTGCATTACATTTTCTGTCAATGCCACATTTGTGTACTCATATACTGATGGCAAAGACAAGACGCAGCATCATTGGTAAGGAAAAGGGCTGCAGGAGTGCATAAATGGATGTGTATAAATGTGTATAAATTGTGTAAAAATTTGTTTTATATGTGGGATGGTTAAAAAATAAAAAGTCAAATGGCACAAGAAGTTTCCTGATAACATTTTTGGGTTCATACTTAAATAAGTGAGTCAGTTCAAAGTATGAAACAGAGGGTGTCTGGCTTCATAGGCTTTTTCAGTATTACCTCTTAACTGTTGTATAGCCTAGCCTGGATAGTTGTCACCCTGTAAATTGGGAAGTGTTTAATGACAGAGGTTATATAAACACAAACTATTATTCAACTAGAATATTTAAGTTGGGATCCAAGAATGCAGAATGACATGACAGCCTCAACGAATCGAGATGCAAAACACAGCTGTGTGTAGCCAAACTCCACAGACATTAGCAGTCAATAAAGGAGTCTTAAGGGAAAATGAACAAGCAAAGCAAAGTGGTCCCCCGATCCAAATAAATTAGAAGAAATAAGTAACAGATTTCTTCTTTCCCTCCGTAGCAGCTAGTGGAGCTATGATACAAAGCATAAATGAAACAAAAGAGTGCAGGTAGGGAAAACAGGAAGCTGAGTGATTTAATGATATCGCCTGCTCATGAAGAGCTAAGTGGTCCGATAATTTTTAGTGACACCATCCAATGTCTGTCTTCGTTTTAAGTAACTGAACATAATTTAAGTTAAAAAAAAATTGTATCAATTTAGACTAGTGATAGCATTAGAAATTAATATACATGCTGTAAATCTAATGTATATTCAGTTACGAAGTTACTTACTGTTCGCCTTCATATCTTTGAGAGAAATGATCTGTAAAAGAGCACTCTGACCTTTGTTAGGCTGAAGGCCTATAAATATTTTATGTTCTTTACCGCAGTAATTTGTTTTCTGTCCCAGGGACCCAGTGGCTAAAGGAATCACTCATGTTAGACGGCTATTTCCAGTTCAGCCTGATCATAATTATTTGATCTTGGGCATAAGTGAAATTTATTGTTAGGTTATTTCCTAGGGACTAGAGACCTATAAAACATTGCTAACATGGACACTAACTGAGTCATCACTGTTTGTTTCAGAAGGGCTAATAATGATATAAGCATAAAAATCTATCATCCCCTCCCTAGATAGTTCCTTGTAGTCAGGGCTGCAGCTCTTTTGTTAAGTGCTTTGTACTGCTGCTGCTTTCCAAGTAAGAGTCTGTCACTTGGTCTGTCTGTGCTACCAATCTGGCATCCTTCAGAAGTATAAAGTTGAAAGCAAAGAATGTGGGAAATGCCAATGATGAAGTAAAAGGCTATTCAATCTGCTCCTTGTTGCTTCTGATTTGTATAATATATAGATGGCCATATAAACCAGCCGTTGTATGGATGACCAGTATCCTTGCAGCTTAAAAATTCATTACATGTGCAGAAAAGGTTAATATGAAGTGTGAGGTTTTAAATCTGCGGTAGTAATTTCTGTAGTCATGAGCTACAAACCCTTCAGAATGATATCATTCCCTTCTGTGCCCAGCAAGTTCTGTGATGGCTTTTCGGAGGTGTTCTGCTTCAGTGTGGAGCTTATAAAAATCTGTTAGCACTACTGGAAGTCAGTAGTCACTTCTTTTCGACCTCTTAGAAGATTTAATTCTAATATAAATCTCATCTGAACTAGGACCAATGCATTTCTTAATTGTCAACTGAGAGCAAGTAAATAACTTATACTGAGACACCAGGGGGATTTTAATGTATGTAAATGTATTGTAATGTAAACTCTTCCTGTGGAGGTAAAGGGCAGGGTAAAAATCTGTTTTAGAACAGAATATTTGAAGAACTTAGTTTTTGCATAAGTGCCAAGGAAAGTAGAAGTTACCACCCAGCTTTGTGTCATGTAGCCCATTAAAGTAAGGATAACTTTGGCGATGTGGGTAAGCAAAACCTTTGTCTCTTTCACCTAAAACATAACTCAGCCTGGAGCACCCAGGCAACAGCATTTAGGTTACTGGAGAGCTGTTGCTGTAGAACGAGATCTATTTGAAAAAGGAAAGAGAAGTTCTCATGAAAATGCAGTACTGTGAAAATTGGCCTGATGTTAATAGTGTCAATATATGGGATGGAAATGATGGTATTGATGGAGTACGTCTTCCAATGAAGTTGAAAGTTAACTGGGATTTAAATTGGGTCATGTGGGGAAATGACAATACAGAACCGCATGGTACAAAGGAAGCCTGTGCAGTAAAGTTAACAAAACAGAGCTGATTCTGTCTGTCTGTCAATGGCACGCGCCTGCTGTGGGTGAATGGAATCTGCACTGTAATCAATGTAGAGTATTAAATATTAGAGAAACGTCTTTGAGACAGATTCAGGCAAAGGTAACAGCTCAATTCTGTGCTGTTTCCTGCCTTGTCCTTTCCAATGGCTTGTTTTTCCTCTAGGAGAGGATCCAGAAACTCGGCGATTACGAACTGTGAAAAACATTGCCGATCTTCGACAGAACTTGGAGGAAACAATGTCCAGTTTGCGAGGAACCCAGGTCACTCACAGGTAATGACATAACTTTATTTATAAGATGTAAATCACTGTGGTCTTCCTTTGCATCTCTTAGATCTAGCTGAGTTGTGTCTCTGGAAAATGATTAGCACTGACAGGTGAAGATACCGTTCTTTTATTTTACCTATAAAGCACAGATCTTGGTTTCTGCTCAGTGTTTATGGAGCTTTATGATGAGCAACTGATGGTGGCAGTTTGTATATAAAAACAGAGTTGGAGAATAAGCAGTGCTGGTTGAAGGCATTAGGTGATGTTTGAATGTGGGTTATCATTTAAAATGTTTCTTCATCTTACCCCTTAAACAACTTCAATGTGTTGCACCCCTCTCCCCCCAGTGTGTAATATTTTGTTTAAACAAGCAGGTGAACTGTGCCTGACCCACTTGAAAAAGTGCATAACTTGAATTCCTGACCAATCTTTGGACAAACAGTTTTTTTCTGACAATATTAGTCATCCATGTATATAATTTTATTATTTTTTAGCAGCGTTTAGAAATCTCCAGCGATATTTAGAATATGCTCTAAATAAACCAAGGCTATGTTTGAACATTCTGTGACTCAGACCTGTTCAGTGCTGAGCAGGAGTCTTGGGATAGTGAACTGTTGGCCCCTAATGAGGTGAGGGTCCTGTACAGTGCTTACAGACTCCAGCCCCGCATGAGTTCATTGCATGCACGCTTTGTGCTTTGACTTTGTATCTAAACTGAGACAGAGCTTGCAAAGATGAACTACCAATGCATGTATTTTTGTTTTCAGAGTTCAATTAATATGACAACTCATTATGGTTTAATTACTGTAACTGTAGTATTCTTAGGCTATTGCAGTGTATGCTCAGTGCTATATTGGAACTAGTACAGTGCTGCTATCCTTAAAAATATTTGCAGTAATAATTTAAAAGAAAAGTGGTGCTATGTTAGCTGAGCAGGAAAGGAAGGATTCCTGTGGGTGAGAGAAGTTGCAGCTATAGGTCTGGAAAAAGGCATGCAGACCATACTAGCATTACTCTTGAAAGGGATGCAACACATTCACACTCTCAGACATGCAAAATATATGACTTAATATAGCTGATGCTTGTAAAAAATGATATTTGTAGGCTGGGACCTGAAATATGTTCACAACCAGAGCCCTGTGTAACTATTGTCAATATTTTGAAAAATGTATCCAGTTCATGAATATATAAAAGATATTTTGGAAAATATTGCTTTTCTTATTTTTCCACTTAATGCTTTCTTTAGTGTAGGTACAGCTTTCATCTTGATGCTAGATGCATCTCCTGAGTCATTCAGAAATGCAGGCAGAAAATGTATCAAAAAATAGTTCTTCATTTGTTGTTCCTTTCCTTTGCTTAGTATCATACTCCCTTGCGTAGGGTGGCAAAATGTGGCATAATAGAGTTATATGTGATTGAAGGTGGAAAAAATTACACTTCGATACTGTGGATAATCCATTAAAAGTTCCTGTTTAAGTCTTCTTCTGTTTAAGTCTTCTACTTGAACAGTAGGTGGCCTGAGTGCAAAACTATCACTGTTTATGGGTGGCGCTGCAGGGATGGGCCTAACTCTCAAAGCTTTGTAGCAAGTGAATTCTGTTAATGATTTACTTATTTGTGACTTGGTAAATGTTCTGAGCATAGATCTTGCAATCTGTACATAACATCACCTGAAGCCTCGTGATCTACAGAGCAGTCCATTTTCAATCCAGTACTTTTTTTTTTTCTTTAAAGCACGTTGGAAACTACATTTGACACCAATGTGACCACCGAGATAAGCGGTCGCAGCATTCTCAGCTTGACAGGGCGACCAACCCCTTTGTCGTGGAGACTGGGGCAGTCCAGCCCCCGCCTGCAGGCAGGTGATGCTCCATCCATGGGAAATGGGTATCCTCCCAGAGGGAATGCCAGCCGCTTCATCAACACGGAATCGGGACGTTACATGTATTCAGCACCTTTGCGAAGACAGCTAGCATCTCGTGGCAGCAGTGTCTGCCATGTGGACATCTCAGACAAAGGAAGTGATGAAATAGATCTGGAAGGCATCACCATGGATGCCACCGGCTACATGAGTGATGGAGATGTGCTGGGCAAGAATATCAGGACTGACGATATCACCAGTGGGTAAGTGCCTTTTCTTTTGCTGTTAAATACATGATATTTGGGTTGTGCATTTTTGCACTGTGATAAATGAGGCTGTATGCCCTGTGACTATTTTGAAAATGAAGGAATAAAGAGAACCACAGTGATGGCTTTGGTAAGCATTTGGAGGGACAGCTCATTATCGCAGTTAATTTAGACAGTGAGATTTAAGTTGATGTGTGTCTTGAAAAGAATTATTCCTATAGATAAGTATAGGTGCCTACGATTAAACGTTTTGCTGAATCAGGATCATTGTGGCAAGCCAAACACATACTGCAACATTCATTTATGCCCACAAGATGGGGAGAGTGAGGCATTTTCTATACTCTTACTGAACTCTTTAGCTGCCTGAACATTTAAGGGGAAAGTTCATGGAAAGTAAATGAGTTTACACCTCATTGTGTATGGCAAAATAATTGTACGTGTAAATCAAATCTAAAAAAGAGGTTCCTGTACAGAAGTTTGAACTGACAGAAAATTATTATCAAGATTTTACGTCAACATTCTACCTTCACTGTGACTGCTTAAAAAATAAAAATATTGGAGGTAAGACTGGATGATCTCCAGAGGTCCCTTCCAACCTCTATGACTGTGATTCTTTGCTCCAAGGTTGCTATTTAGTTAATTGTAGGAAGGTTAGCTGTTATTTCTTAGCTCAAATACATCAGCATTAGACTAATGTTAAAACTGATCTGTGAGATGCAGGTGGCTGATTTACTTTTCTGGTAACTTCTTCCCTGCCTGGCCACCTTGCATCATTTGCTTTTCTGATTTATTTAATAAGTGATGTTCGTTGTAGCACTGCCCTGTTTGGAAGATGTAGTATCTCTTACCAAAATACAAACTTGGAATTCAGGTGCTTCATTGTCACTGATTTAACCAGGAAGTGGTCTAGAAGCCTCCATTCATTCTGTTCTTTCTGAATCTTTGGATGTTTTCAAACTTTCTTTTCAGAAAAATCAGACTTCATTTTTAACTCTTTGTTGTAGAAGCATATAGATATGTTGAAGAGGCCAGTGCAAGGAATGTATCAAATTCTATTTCAGGTAAAACCCCACTAGCTGTTACTACATTAATCATGCACTATACTACTGAAATGACTTGTGTTTATAAAATGAAGCAGCCTAAACCTACATTCTGCAATGTTTATTGTAGTAACAGTTACTGCATTTCCTCTGGACGGTGACTTTTATTCAAACTTATGTCAGTGATTTTTGTCATAAAATAAGGAATATAAGTTCTGAGTAGCACCACAGTTTCTGTAAAACACCAAGGATGAATTGAGAAGTGTCCCAGGCAGAACTGTCATTTCATGCATTTGCTTTTCATATCTCAGAAGAGCCCCAGACTTTGCAGATTCAATGACAGTCAATGTACAAAGTTCAGATTCCAGGAAGAAGGAAAGGGAATAATAAGGAAGCAGTTCAGTTTATGAATGCTATTTCCAGAGAAATCTGTGTCTTTGCTCATCTCTATATATCATTTCCTTTTCTATGACTCCCTAGTCACCCCATAGAGTATGAAGGGGAAGTCTCCATAGTCTGAAAATACAAGACTGGTCTTAGATTCTGGATTTGAGGGACTCGAAATAACATGTTTCTGTCAGTGGTACCTCTGTCACTGAAGCAGTATATCAAAGCAGTAAGTTAAATCCCAGGCTGGCAAATATGACATTTAGCAAAACAGCTCCACAACAGCTCGTCCCTTGCCTTAAATGTTAGAATTTCTTTAACTGAGAGAAAAATGATGTGAGTAGAGTACTTGACTTTTATTTCTCTCTAGTTTTTGAAGAGGGGCAATAATTTTCCAGCTTTTACTTATATAACCATCCAGAAATTGATAAATCAGATCTCAATTTAGGACAGGAATAACTGTGTATAAATACCTTTTTCTACTCCACGCCTGTTGCCTTTAGCTACAAAAGCCTATGTTGCTAAATAATGTGGGTTTATAGACTGTTATTGTAACTGTCAACTAAGTTCCAAGGGCAAAATCTATATTATAGGCCAATCCACAGTCAGAATGACTTAGCTTCATTTTCAGATTATCACTGGGGTTTGAAGCTTGGGCAGTTTGCAGAGCTTCTCATTGCTGCAGCAGTGGGCATTTGAAATGAGCGTTCCTGAAAGCAGCCTCGCAACATTGGGGTTAAATTGTCTGTGGAGAGTAATGGCGTGCAGATTCCTTGAGAAGGGAGTATTGCAGTATTGAGTTGCAATAACAGCATTGGATGTAATCCTCAAATCAGCTGGGAGAGGTAAACTTTCTGTCAAAATATGATGATGTTACCTTTGGTGAATCTCACTGACACCTATTAATGCCAAATGACCACTTGCAGTATAAACAGATGTTTTGGTAGTTTCATGAGTTATCTTCATTTTATTCCCCCTAATAAAAAATAGGGTTGCACTGTGTCTCTGTGAGACAGGCTGCTTATAAATCAGAAGAGTTGCTTGTAAGGAAGTGTCATTGCGACTTGGTGTGGAATGAGTCTCTGAGATCAGTGTTAGGGTGAGTGTTTCCAATATTTTCAGAAGCTGAGTTACAGTATGCAGAAAACAGCACAAGAGGGCATTTATATCATGAATAGCTCTTTATTAGCTGATGTATGTTTCACTTTGTCATTTTCAGAATTGCTCCAGTGCTGTAGTCTGAAAGCCTTGGATCTGTGTTTTCATTGGCAAACTGATAGGGAAGGAAGCCAAAATATTTGTTACAGCCAAAATAAATCCAATAGCCAAGATAAACTATTTGAGCCCTGTGATCCTGATGCTTTCTCTGAAATGCACTGGGTCATGGGAAGTTTCATTTGGCCTCTTTTAATAAGTCTGCTCAGGCAGAGCTCTGGCATACATTGTTAGTATTGATTTCATAGGTTGGAAAACGTACCTTTTCCAAACAGGCAGAAAATACCTGTTAAAACTAAGAGGGTCTTCAGGTGGTGGATTGAAGGCAAGAAGCAATCTCCTTTTGGAAGCTAATACATAAACAGAGCACTAAAGCTCCCAGGCTGGGATTGGTGCATGGTGGTGTTCCTGGTGTCTGGTCCTGCAACACGCTGGTCTGGACTTGTGGCCTGCTCAGAAGGGGACGGTAGGAGGCACAGAGCTGCACCTACCCACCTCTGAGTTACATACTCGTTCCAGGTGGAGAGGCAAACTCAGTCCTTCTGGGGGATTGTTTGCAGGGTTTTTGTTCACTTCAGCCTCCCTTTAGCTGCTCGCATACCTTCTGACTCCTGCCTATTTTTTTCTTCTGTGTTCTCTCTAATGAGATGTAGAGTTCATTTTGTTTTTATCTGTCCTTGGAGTGGAACAACAGAGCTCTTGGTCAGAAAGGCATCTTAACATTATTTTCTTTTAGTATAACTAGTCCTCTGACTAGTTATAGGTAGGGTAATAGGTATAGGTAAACTTTCGTTACCCTAATGTGCAGACTTATATGCAGAATTAACAGCCTGGCCGTATTGATTATTCCCAGTCACAAATTTGCTCAGGAAATGGTCTGTGATCAGCAAACACGACTCAGCCAATGCTACTTGTTGTGGAAACACCTGTTGCAGCAAAACGTATGTGTGCTGGTTTGACAGCCCAAGCCCAAGAACCTGCACTTGGAGGCAGCGTGGACAGGAGCAGTCCTTACCCCTTCTTTCCATTTCATTAACATCCCCATTTGTTTGCTGCTGTGCAGCTGATCCATTCCCATCACAGACCCCTGTTTCCACAATCAGTTAATGTGTTTCTGTGCGCGATGCTCATGCAATTCTCATTCTTTCTTGTTTATTCAAGCCTTTATGCTCTACAGGGATCTTTTTACAAACACTTAAAACAAGTGAATTCAGAGCACAGAGGAAGGGAAATCAAAAAGGAGATCAGACCGCAGTTGGGTGGGGAATCATACTTCCCCTCACAAACGGTGAGCTAGAAGTCATCTTTGTGACCCAGGGCCATGCCTGCCTTGGAGTGACATAGGCCGGAACCAGCACTTAAACAGCTCTGTAAAATGCAGAGGCTGAATTTTAATAGGTGTATTTATTAAATCCGTTAGAAAGCAACAAGGAATTCAACATGAAGAGCCAAAGAGGAGCATTCATTTCAGTGAATACGATGGATATTTGCAGTGGTCTTGTGTCCTAGTTGCTGGATTTTGTACTATTTGTCAGTCAGTGATACGTACATTTCAGATGTTGTGCAACACAACTTCTCTTGGGTTTGAGGTTTAAGAAAAAAGAGAAGAGCTATACTTCTTGCTGCTAACTACACTTGCTCTTGGTGGCAGTAGTTAAAAATAACCATTTCCTTCTAAACCGTCTGCAGCAGAAATGGTTGCTGCTGCAGGTCATTACGTGTGGCTGGCTGGCGGTCAAGAGGCTGAGCTAATTGTGGTGTAAGCAATAACCTGTATGCCCGGTACACTGAATGCTATCTGTAGTCTTTTCTGACCCTTTGTTGCAGTGATTACCTCTGTTAGTTGTTTTACTGCCCGCTGCACTTGGAATGGTGTGATTTCATTGCTAAGATATCATCACTGCAGTCCTTGTATGGCTGTAACACTTGAACATGGCCAAGAATCATGAGGGGGCTAATTGTGTCTTCCTTCTCCCTCTGAGAAGAGTGTTTATTTGAACTGCCTTCTCTCTTGCTGGAACTGGCTCTTAAGTTTTGCTCCTTTTGACATTGCAGAACAGCAGCGCAACTAATAAGGAAGTCAGCCTAGCAAGCTCAACATTTTGAGTTTTATGAAATAGTACTGGGGAATCTTTATTTCTGACTTCTTAGTAAATTGTGATGAAATTGGGTCAGAAGGTCTGGGTTTTAAAGTTGTAAATGTTCTGGTGCTACAAAAACAAAAAGAGAACACTGAAATTGGTGTAAATAGCATCCTAAGAACTGTACCCAGGGATTTTTAGAGCAGGCATGGCTAGAATGTTACATAAGCATTTTCAATAGTACCGATGTTGTAATGTTATTAATAGTTTTAAAATATTCTTAAGTATTGTCCTCATTTTGGGAATAGTTCTGGTGTCAGTTTGAGTAAAACTGTCAACAAAACAACATTTAATTATTTATCACAAACAAAATCTCGCATAATGTGGTCTCATAGCACTTTTCTCTCATTTTAGGATTTGACATAGGTAGACATCATAGGCCCGTAATTGACAACCTTAGAGATATCTGGAATGGAGCATGTTATCCAGCACACCATTAAAAAGCCATCAGCAAACCTTGGACAATTTAGCAGCACAGTTGGGAAGCAAAAGACAGTGTTTATAGTAACAGGAGTGAGAATAACCGGCAGTAGTCACAGTCTCTTTTCTTTTCCCTTCTCACTGCCACACAGTAGCTGTGCAATGCTTGGGACACACTGAGCCATAAATAATATTTGTCTGTAGGACCAACCCACCATTTGTGTTGTGTGGTATTTGCTGTTTCCTCATATACACTGTCCAGCCGGAGCTCAGGAAGTGTTTGGACAGCACTCTTGGATGTAGGGTTTGGGTTTTTTGGGAGGTCCTGTGTGGGGCCGGGAATTGGACTTGGTAATCCTTGTGGGTCCCTTCCAACTCAGGACATTCTGTGATTTCATGACTAAATCCAGTCCAGCTGTGGGGCTAGCCAGCAGAGGGAGATGCACTCATGTGGCTGGGAGGGAGCAGAAAGCACTGGGAGGCCCTGGGGAGCCCTCCCTGCACTCCCCACTTTTCTGGGCCTGGCAAGCAGCAGCACACTCTTGTTATTTTCCTTTGGCCACAAGTAGTTCCTTTCCCTAACAAAATTAAAGAGAGTGGTGGGGAATGGATCACTTATTCTGTCACTCATTTTCTATGGTTTTCATTGAAGTAGATCCTGAGAGGGATTTAGGCTTTTAAATCAAATCTGTCATATGCAAAACCTCATTCAACTGCTGCCAGATTCTGGTGTAACTTCGGCTTGCTCCATGCTGGCAGCCTGCGCTCACTAGGTGTGATCATTGTCCCATCTTAATGAGTTTCTACCCATATTTCATTGGGCTCAGGACTACTAGATGCACACCTGAAAAAACTGACCTCTTGGGAGTTTTCCAGTGTTCTCTACCTTATTTTGTCAGCATTAGGTCTCATGTTGTGCAAAAGATGTGGCTCCAAGAGGGGGCACTCAACTGGGCAAAAGGCAGTCATGCAGAAGTGCAAAGTTGTAGTCTCTGATCTGCTCTCCTGGGATGGTTCTTGGATCATTGGGTAAATTTCACATATCATCTGGGAATTGAAATCCCTGGACGTAGTCCTTCCCTCTCAAAAACACTGTAATGGCTGGTTTACTTTCCCTTGTATAGGTGAAAGCGTTCCACTGTAGTGGGCCCATTGAGTTTCACTGGCTGAACTAGTTCTGCTCAGACTTAAACATGTGTTTTAGGAAAACTGTGGGAAACAACAGTAGGCAAGATTGCATCATAAAATAATTAGGCTTTGATTAGTCATCATTAGGGCAAAAGTTCTTCTAATGAAGTCCTAAGGCTTTAATGAAACCTTGTGTAGTTTTAGCAAAGTCGTCAGAGTCACTGCCCAAATTCCTCTGTGAAGTTCGGGGTGATCTGTCCTAATGTCTTCCCATGAGTTTTCTCAGTTCTTGCTATCTTCTTAAATGTGTTTTAATCACCTGGATGCCTTGAAGCCTGCTTTGGAGACTGTTAATATTGACATTTGAAGTTTCTCGTGGCCAAACAAGAGTTTTCCTTCAAGATGCAGTACAGATTCATTTCTGAAGGGCCATTCAACTCCAGGATAGATGAAGAGAAATAAGTAAAGCTTCAACCTGTGCTTTGTTCTCATACGGAGCCCATATAGAAGGGGGTAAAATTGAGAAAACAAAAGGGAGCATAAAATACAGTAAATAGAATGTTCATATTATACTTAATGCAATATAAAATATTTGCATGAGTATAATCTTAGTCTACCAATTCACGTGCTTTACAGTTGGGAGATATAACCAAATAAGCTGTGAAACTAAATTTACTTACTACATTTTGTGTAATCTCATTTCTCTTTTCTTGCCTGTTACTGGAGTGAATGTCTCCTTATTATCAGCAGTGATGATGACTTTTGAAACTGCAAGTCATTTGTAGGGTTTTTTTTCTGGTTTTAATCTGCGTTTGGATTTAAGCATCCTCAAAGCAATTAGTAATTTATTCATTAGTTTTTCAACTGTAAATATTTAACGATTATTCATAAAAGTCTATCAGTTTATAACTCATACACCGCCTTAAATGTGAAGTGAAATTTTAAGTTAAATGAGCACTAGGTTTGTGCTTCTGTGAACCTGAAAGATAAATGTTTGGATCGAATGTTAGAGATAGGAGCATTGTATTAGCAGTGCCAAGCTGAAAGCTAAGGACCTGGTCCCATTGCTGAATGACTTTTTTGAAATTCACAGGATTCCAAAAGTGGGATTTAAACTAGTCTTACAGACAGGCTATGTGTTCAACCCTTCGGCTAGAAAGACAAAGAACAGATCATGCTGGGCATTTAGTGGAGAGTGGCCAGTAAAGAACAATGAATGGAAGGGCTTGGAGGAGGGGAGAAATGACTTAAGTATTATTACTTAAGTAAAGAATGCCTGTCCCTTGGCAATCTATTTGCAAAATTGGAAAGTTCATATTCATATGTTAAAGAGTGAAATGAATATATATGAAGTGGTACAAGTTGTCAGACCATGAAAGGACCATGAAAGTGAGTGTGCTGTGGGCTATCTATATATACCTGGGCAAGTACAGTGTGGGCAGAAATCAGGTGACTAAGACCGCTATGTTGTACTGATCCCTTCTTGTTCCCTGTAAATACCTTTCAGGGGAAGGAAATAAATCACTTTGGCATTGGAAATAACTTAACAGTATTGCTCTTGGAAGGACTTAGAATAGCATACAGAATTTCAGAGGCATAGAAAGGATGTATTTGGCTAATGAAAAGAGAAGTTTAAAGATCCAGATTGTCCAGGGAACTCCAAAGCAAATTATTTTATACTTGTAATACAGGGCAGGAAGCCATTTTCTTGAAGAAAAAAATGTCACCTAGAAAGTGTGATATAAGCTCCAGTTGTGCTGGAAGTGCATAATACTGCTCTTGTTTAACCTGAGTCTTTTCCTAGTGAAAGAAAGAGGTATGGTTATATTTATTTTCTTGAGATGAAGAGTGAAACTATGGAGATGAGTAGTAATTGCTTATTTCTAAAAGACTAGAAATTCCTTGTAACCAATGTCACCACTGTCTCATTCAGTGTTCATTCATTACATCTGAGTATATTCTACTCCAGTAATGACAGTCAACCTCCACTGCCTGTTGGTACCATCTCTAGAAGATCTGAGCTATTAGTTTGATTTAGAAAGTCACTGAGTCCAGATACTATACTTTTTCCCCCTTTTCCTTCTTTGGGAGTAGGTAGAAAAGTATTTTGAAGTACTTGGTTTTACACTGAAAATGCATGAAGAGTTGCTATGATTTGTGAATTCAGCAAGGCATTTAGTAGAAATTTGTCGTTCTTTTAATAAGAAAAGCCAAAGAAATTAAACCTAATTGATAATTGCCCTAATGCAATTGTTTGGACTGCAGTGGATCACTGTGAAGGAGGCAAAGCTGTTTCAAGGAAAATGCCTATACTCAGGAGAACACTGAAGGAGCTGTTGCAGAAGTTGACAGGCACGTGAAATTGGAAATTTAGGTACACTCCCAGTGATTTTGTCAGAGATTTATTCTCACACAACCCTAGTGCTGACCGCTTCTGCAGGTGGAAGAAAGAAGGCGATTAAAGATAGGGATTAAAGTTTTCTTTTTTGTCTTTAGTCGGAATATGTAAGTTTGGTTTAGAGGTTAGTATAGATGATTCAGATAGCATTGAGAACTGTTAGAACTATACACTTAAGGTGTATTTCCTAGTTTTATTTGTCTCTGAGGAAAGCTTTGTAAGATTGTCTTCAGAAATATATCACTTAATTATATTCTCCTTTGTCAGTAGGCAAAAATGAGCAGCGATAATTCTGCACTGAATTCATGAAGGGAAGATGGCCTCTGAGAGCCAAAGAGTTTGGAGGGATGGGGAAGAAGGAGAAGAAAGCAATGACTGGAGGCTTTTGGCACCAGTAGCTTTTTTACTCACTTCTCCTGCATTACCTACGAGCAGTAGCAAACTTACTTTGTTTATTTTAAAATTGCTTTAATGTCAGTGCGTGTTTCTCTGCCACAAGGCGGTACCTTCCCATGTTCTTTGACCTCCGTGTTTCATGCAGGACTTCAAGCATTATTCCTGAAATCTTTCTGAAATTAAGCATTCCTGGGTGGAGAACATTGCACGTAATGAAAATAAGATATAAAGCTTTCAATCCGTGATTACACAAACCTGTTTCAGAATACAAAAATGTGTGCATCTTGTGTTGTCCTGACGTGTAAGGAACTCGTTGGTACAGTGGGTAAAAGGCATTGCCTGTCCGTGCTCTTTTAAGGCGTCTTGGTTTGTGAAACCTCATGATCTAAGTGTCAAAGATGTTGGATAGATCTGTTCTTTTCCAGTTTGATGCCACTACAGTTATTCTGATCTATCAGCTTGCTGAGCTTCTTTGTAGAGTGTGAAATCTGTTGATATTAGTAGATTTCCATTGATTTCAGTATGGCTAACTCGTAAGAGTAACATGTTTCATTGAACTGATTGTGGGCAGTAACCATGGAGAACGATCCATTGCAGCCTTTTATCTAAGGACTGGTCATGTCAGGGGAAGGTGAAGCCTCACAATAAAGCTTAGAGCTTCTCTTTGCAGTACGTGTGCAGTGGGTGTTCACGCAGGAGCAGGTTTCATGTGCAGGCAAGTATCTGCAATAAACCAATTAACATGTGTACATTGGCTGTTTTTCCAAAATGCTGTTTATGTCTTTGTATAACAATGTGGTCTTAAGCTCCACTTTTCTTTCCCTTTTATTTTAGTAGGTTAAGGAAAAAAAAGTTATTCCATGATAAAGTATTTATCAACTATGTGAAGCAAATGTTAGAATGCAAAGACCTGAGGCAAATTCCACACCCACTGCAGCAGAGCTGCTCCCCTCTCTTTTTACAGTCGTTGTTTGTGAGCTCAGAGAACCTCGTCCCTGCAGGTTTGCTGAACGGGGAATAGGCTGGGGTCTGGCTTTACCAGCTTAGCAACCTCTTTGTTAAACTCCCTAGAGGGACTTGTACGTTGTTCCAGGGCAGGCCCCATAGAGATTCATAAATCTAACTCAAACACTAAACAGCAGACTGCTTGAGCTTTGTCGACTTTTTACCGTCCCAGTTTTCTAAATGCAGTAATTGAATTTGACTTTGGTAAACTACATCTGTTGCAGCAGCATCTGTGAGGAAAGGAGTGGAAAAAATGTAGAAGCACAATTCGTGCAAACTGCTTTTCCACTCCCCCCCTCCCCAGTAGAGGCATTACTAACTGAAGCTAGGAGTGTCTTTCCTTTCTTGCTGTGAATGAGGCTGTCTTGCTGTAGGGGAAACTGCTATGTGCCCTTTTAAGAAAGAGGAAGATGTCCAGTGTATCAGAATATAATTTGGTGAGCTGCTCTTTTCAATCCCAAGAAAGTAAGAAATGTGTTATCTTAGCAATTGGTGAAGTATCATATCCATACCTGGCACTTCCTAATACCTAAAAATAATAGCATTTTTAAAAGGCAAATGTCTCTTAAGTCATAGTTAAAGACAGAAAACAATGCAGGAGCCAAAACAAGGTTGAAAAAAGCTTTTATTTCATGTTGCAAGTTGGAGTTCTCGCTGTAAATCTTGGGTTATTAATTGTTCTTGCACCTTTGAAAAAATCTAGGGTGAATTCACTGTGATTTTTGCATAACATGTGAAAGGTTTGAGATTTCCACTGTGATGTCCATACAACATAGTTCAGGATGAGATAAATCGTGCTTTTTGAGGTAGGAAGGGGTAAGTAATTATGTCATTCACAAATATTGAGTGATTTCTATCAAGACAGCAGTAATGAAAGGTAAGTATTATTCTTTCATCTGACAGAATCGTGAGGGTTGGAAGGGACCTCTGGAGATCATCTAAGTCTAACCTTCCTGCTGAAGCAGGCTCCCCAGAGTTGGTCACATTTATGCTGGAATCCAGGTCTTATCAATGTGAGAGGTTGCAAGATGGAGTAGAGAATGATGAAAGAGGGGCAAAAGGTCTCCAGTATCATCAAGACTAAACTTTTCCTTGCTTTGTGTTTTGAGAAATATTCTCAACTCAAGAGCGTGGAAAATGCATTCTGCAATTAAAAACACGTTGAAGGCTAGCACAGCGTAGTAATATCTAAACATTTGATGGGTGATGTTTTGTTTTTTCAAAAACAAGTGAAAGTGATGTTTTGTTGTTTCAAAGGTATATGACTGATGGTGGCTTGGGCCTCTACACTCGAAGGCTAAACCGGCTGCCTGATGGCATGGCTGCAGTGCGAGAGACGATGCAGCGCAACACGTCCCTGGGACTCGGGGATGCTGACAGGTAAGCTCTCACCCAGCAAATGCTGGGGTATAAATCGTGCATTTAGTTAAAGCTGTATCTAATGCATACTGGAACTTAAAGCAGCTTTGGGAATTCAGGTACTGAATGCATGGCTGTGACTTCTGCAGAGTATGTTAGGTTATGCATTCATGGAAGGCTCAGGATGAATACCAAATTTGTCTTCTGATTTCTTTCTTGAATTCTCATCTGTGTTTCTGTGCACATGATGTAACACAAGAAAATGTGAAACTTAATAGCTTTTGAAGGAGAAAAGGCCTAATTCTTTTTTTATTTCCAATGATTCTTTCAAGTCCAGTGACTCAGTGTGAAAGGTCAAGGCCAAAGATCAAGAATTAGGACGGAGGTTAAAAATCCATAATTAACGGTACTGTGATCCATAAAGGAAGCAGGTAGATGGACAGTAATGAGCCCTGCATTCTGTTAGAGTTGAGATAAATGGGTTAAATACTTCTGCTTTTAATGGATTGGCCGGTAGCTGCTGCTTTCTCTTCCAAATGCAAAACCTGATGAGTGCTACTGCTGATGCAGTAAGTAAACTGTATCCTTTTCCTTCCATGATATGACCCTAAAATTTTGAGTTACAGATTTGAAACAATTTTCAAATTGTAAGTTTTGTTTCCTTTCATTATCTGTCTTTCTGGGATGTAACTGTAGTTGACTGAGTTTGACACAACTGGTACTTTCTTGATAGAGATGTATGCAGTAAGGATTAGCACTAGGGACAAATGATGATGGAGAAGCTTGACTTGCTTTCAAGGAAAGCCATGCTGTGTCTGTTTCAACTTTCAATAGAAGAATGAAAACCTCTCAGACAATCTCACCTCAGTTTCGATTATTAAGTCAACATACACTTGCCAGTTGCAAAGTATGCCTAGATTTCTCAGGGGCTCGTATCTGTTTCTGAAATTTACAACCTAAAACCCCTATTCAGCCAAGCGCACTCCTCCTGGCTGTGTGTGGGTGAAGGCATTGCCACCTAGTGCTGTAACTGAAGACAAACCAAGTATCATTCTTTGCTGCTGTGGCTTTGCCACATTAACAGAAGCTGTATGTTTATAAACAGGATTAGACTAATGTAAACTGTATTATTGTTTAAATAATAGTGATCTTTCTGAAGAGGCAGCCATTTCTCCTCTGCCTGGCAGTTCCTGCGCTTGCACCACTTTTTCTTGGTATATAAACTGTTCTTACATTTTATTCAATCATCTGCTTTTCTGAAGATGCCACCACACAAGGATCAATTACATATGTTCTACAAGAGGTGTTATTTGTGCGTTTAAATGTTTTTCACTTAAAATGGGATTGTGACACACTGAAATGCAGTCTCTAGTGAATGTCAGTTACCTCCGCATTGAAAATAGTTCATTCAGTTCATACTGGGGATGGGGGCTTACACACAGTGAGGACTGTGTGTGACAGGCAAGTTAGCTGCAACAGGAGATCACAGAGGAATTTCCCTAGTGCAAGATTTGGTGATGTTAGTATGTGTTGCTTTGACTTAATCTTTTCATTTTGGAATTCATCTTATGTAGAAGATCAGCGTTTCCTGACAATAGCTCAGCAATTTAAAAATAGCTCCCCTTTGGTTGCTGGGTGATCATAATGTGCAATTTAAACAACAGAAAAAGAATATCTTGGTTTCATCTGCAGTTTTACAGGGTGAAAACTGGCCTAAGGAAAATGGATTTAATAAAACTGGTGTGGTAGTGAATTGCTTTCTTGATTCTGTGAAGAAGTTCGGAATTGCTTTACCGGTGCCCCTAGAAACACGAAGATGAAATGCAGCTCGTTCAAAGCAGATGCTGATTGATTGCATGGGAGAATGAGTGTGAAAGGCTATGAACCTTTAAGTATAAGGTTAATCATTAAAAAGTTATCAGAGGAACTTCTGCAGGTTGCCTGTTTGTTTAGTTTCTTATGTTATTAATTGTAGAAGTGTAGTGGCGAAGCTCTTGCCTGTTGGCTCTGGTAATGTAAAGCACAGACCTCAGAAGGTATATTTTCCCCTGCAGCAGGGAAATCTAAATGAGGCAATTTAATTTAACGCTTGATTGCAAGGTTAATGGAATCATTGCACAACACAGCTGAGCTTATTTATTCACTTTCAGACAATTTGTGTTTGCATGGAACAAAGGTATTTTTAATGAAAAAAGGCATTAAGGGTGCCTTTTTATTTAGCTTGTGATTTTTTTAATTTTTTTTTTTTTTTAAGGCTGTAAATTAGCCACCTATGGTTTTGTCTCATATGTATATGGATGTGGTATGTACCATCTGGCAGCTGAAGTTTGCTTCATGTTGCCAGGCATGGTTGCTTGATCTGAGATTTAATTCTGTCTTGAAGTTCATATATGCAACTTGCATTTATGAATGCACACAGATAAGAGAGACACTTAGTTTTGAGTAAATCTTTCTGTAATTACTTACTTATATAACTTCTTAATTAGATAAGGTAATAGAGACCCGTGCTGACTTATCACATTCTGGTGAATAGGTTGGGAGGCTCTATTAATGGATATGAGCTTGTCAAGAGTAACTTTAATGCTGTAATTAAGGAAAAGTCAGTATGATTTTTTTTTTTTTTAAGTCTCTGTGATGGAGTCTCAAAGTAACAACTTCCAAGCATGATTTGCATGGATTGTTTCACTTCTGCAGTTTAATTTGAGGCTCTGTGAATTATCCTATACCCCTATATCCATAGGAGGATAAGGGAAAAAAAGGTCTTCCCAGCTTGTCCTTTTGAAAGCCCCTTCTCATTGTAAGGAGGTATCACATTACATGGTCTTTGTACTTCGAACAGCTCCAGCATGTGTGGACTGTAGGTAAAACACCAGTCAGCTGTTGAATGTGGATAGGATTGAACTGCTCTTCAGGAGTATTTCTATCTCATGGTGTCCTTTAATGGCAGCGTTATCACACTGAAGGTTCTGCAGTTTAAATGAGACCAAAATCAGTTTAACTGCCAGCTTAACCTGTGGCTGAAACCAGCTCCTGGTGGTCAGCAGCATTTCCTGCTTACAGCAAGATTCTTGGATAATCCAGGTGAGAATGGAGAAGGTGAATGGGAAGGAAAAACTGAAAGCAAAACAGTAACAGCAGATTGCCAGAGGGCATTCCATGCAGTGCACAAATACTCCTACCACACTATGAATAGAAATGTTACTGAATGCAGCATTTTTCACCTGCTGTCATTTATAGCAATTTCTACAAGAGGTAAGAATTCTGGCTTTCCTAATACCTCAAGAGTAATACTTTGTTGTGATTTTACTTTGTGTAAAAATGGCTTACAGATATTTATGTGTCTCTTGACTCAGGAAATAGCCAATGCTTTGCATTTTCATGGAGAAAAAAAATCTAGACCTCAGTATGCTTAAATTCACAATTAGATAATATTTTGAATTCTATTAAAATTATAAGATTGTTTAAAAGAGGGGTTAGTGTTCAGGGCAGGAAGGAGATAGTTGGACTACTTTGGTACCTGGGATTACACTTCAGAAAAGGTGAAAAGCAAGCTTAGGCATGTCATCAAGCTGAGGACAATATTGTGTTCTGAAACATGGAGAAAAGTGGAAAAGGAGGAGATGTCACCGGTTTTGGAAGGCATCAAATTCCACTGAAAGCAGTAAACTACAGGCACTGTGCTGATAAGTGTCACGTAGTAGCTGCATCAAATTGTCTTCTTTTTATTGTAGGCAGTGGTAAAATATTAAAATGTAACAACAGTGTACAGTTTTGTTAAGGTGCTCTTTGTTGTGTAGTTCCTTGTTAGGGCAAGGCACCTTTTGTTACTGAGCGTGTATTTTCAGATTGTCCCCTAATTGAGGCAATGCAGCTGAAGCTAAATGAAGATGTCTGCAATTCCTGGCTTTACAGACGAGGGGTTAGGTCCTCTGTTCAGAGAATATCTGTTAGCAGTATTATCCCTTTACTACCCATCTCACCATTACTTTAGTTTTGCTGCTCTAGCATCGGTAGCATGATGCATAAGAGGAAAAACAGAGAATGTGTGTCTGGACTAAACACTCAGACTGGAAAGCCTTTTTCCTAAAATGTTAAAACATGAGTGGGTTATATTTTAAACTTCAGACAAACATAACTCTGGTAAAAATATGTAGAAGTAGATATTCTTGCATTGTAATGGCAGTGGAATTCCCATCATCTTCCCCCACAGCATCTCCTGATCCTGCCATCCTCCCTTAGGAGAGTTGACATAAGTGTTTGTGGAGTTTCACAGCAAATAGTCTTTACAGGGAGCTTCATCTGATGGTTCATATGGTGATTCATGGAGGGAGAATCTCCTTTCTGCCAATAGAGAGGGTTCTTGTATCCCATCTACAGAGACCTCAGGAGATCTCAGCCAGCGAAGATGCTGCCAAGCCATTACTACTGTACCAGGAAGATTTTACAGTTCCTTTACCTCAAGAAAGGCCTGACAATTCTGTTTGCATACAGTTTGTATGATACATGTGATTTATAAACTCTGCTTTTCCTATTTTTTCTTTGTAGGACAGCAGAACCCCCTTATATGAAAATCTTACATATTAAATCAGCATAATTTTCTAGAAAATAATTTAAAAATCTGCTAGTTTTTTTTAAGTTAAGAGAGATCAAAAAATAAGTGCCCAACAATTCATCATTCATTGTTTACTGTATTTGTGCTGTGAGTCACTGCAGTTTGTAAATACATGTCCGGGTATAGTTGCTTAATAGCAAAATCACAGGTGAGATACACACGTAACAGATCTTCTCTGCATGACCGCCTGTTTGGATTTTAACTGTAAGTTAGGAAAACTACTACTGCTTCTACATATTCAAGGTGTACCTTGGAACCTATATATACTATCTCTCTGTCTTTGTAAAGTCTCACATTTATCTTGAGAACCGACTCAAAGAAACAGGGAAATTCACATTGCAAAGATTCTTTGAAGTTTATGGCTTTGGGACCTGCAGATTAGAATCACAGTACCAAATACTTTTATTTTCCAAGGAGTCTTTTAACAAGCAGTAGTCCAAAGTGGTTTTAGGTTACATAAAGTAATTGCAAAGTTAAGCCACAAATAGTAGGTGAACACAGAGGTACAGTAGCTGTACCTGAAAGCTGAAATTAACAGTAGCAAAAGGAAAAAAAAGCATTCTACATTCAAACTAGACAAGGTTAGTCAGGGGAGATGAGATCCTTTGGCAGATGGGTTTCAGTGGGCTAAGGATAGCGAATTATTGGGTGCATAAACATTTCTTATGGTTTAAAATAGATGCAAGAAGTTTCATTGCTAAGTAAAGGCTGAGAACAGTTGCTCTAAATTTACCCAGATTTATAAGTAGTTTAGAGTAAGTTGTAAAGGCAGATAATACCTGTGAAGCAGAGGATGATTTATCAAGGAAAGGCATGATACAAGGTTTATGTGATGGACAGTAGAGAGAAACGGATGATTTAAAACTTGTGTAACATGGAGGGGTTGACTGGGGAGAGGGAACAAGCTATAACTGGGTGTATAGTCTGTCTCATTATTGAATCTGTGGTTTTTAATATCCACTGGAGTCATTATTTGGATATTCTGGTTAATTCTTTGAAGATTGTGGAATTCCCTTGAAGATGAAAAGCGGGAGGTCAGAGATGAGGTGGCTTTGTGAGAATTGCCCTCCCATGGGCAATGAGGTTCTTTTCAGCTTTGTGGCTTGCTTGTGGATACAATTGAGTGGGCAAAGTAGTAATTTTTTTATTTTTTTTTTTAAATCACCCACATACTTTCTGGAGTACATCTGGTTGGATGAAGTATATTGCTTTCTGGGAAGAACATATTTAGGATGGTGTGATTTTTCTTATTAAATGATGATCTGCAGTGAGTTTACTTTCCACGAGTTGGGGCTGCCCAAAGTCTAGAAAGTGTTTTGAGTGAGATGGGGATGAGGTAAGGAGGGTGATTTTTTTTTTTTTCAGCAGAGATTGTATCTATTTAAAAATTTCTATCCAGGCTCTAGATTATCACATCAAGTAGTAACAGTGATATATGATTGATATATATGATGGATATATGGGATATATATCGATATATGATACATATTGCGGGTGGGAGGGGATTGGTTGCCTATTTAACTGACTTCTTATAAAAATATAATTAGTTTTCCTATGGGAGAGTCCTTTATCTATCCACGGCCAAAAGAAGTTTTTGCTTTGTTTAGGACTTGTGTGTAACCCTGAGCCAGTAAGGTAAGCTGAGAATTATCTTCTTCTCCTCTTTTTAGTAGCCTTGCAGGCTAACAAAACAGCTGCAAATGGTTGTTAAGCTCTTCAAGAACTTTCTTCCATTAATGAGGAGGTATAGTTCTACCAATCTATGCTAAAAAACAACAAAACGAGAAAGAAAGAAGTTGCCCTTCACCTGCATGCCATTCTCTCCAGAGTTTCTTTTCTTTTCCTCTCCTCTCCTCTCCTCTCCTCTCCTCTCCTCTCCTCTCCTCTCCTCTCCTCTCCTCTCCTCTCCTCTCCTCTCCTCTCCTCTCCTCTCCTCTCCTCTCCTCTCCTCTCCTCTCCTCTCCTCTCCTCTCCTCTCCTCTCCCCTCCCCTCCCCTCCCCTCCCCTCCCCTCCCCTCCCCTCCCCTCTCCTCTCCTTTTTTTTCTTAGATTTAAATGCTAAAGGCTTGTAGGTAAAATCTTTCAATATTGCATTTTTTCTTTTAATTTCTTTTCCTCATGTCATGCCCCCTGCTTTAGTTACTGTGATTCTGATTCCACATTCCTTTAGGAGATATTTCCTTCTCTGCTCCAGCAGCTAGTTAAAATGCTTAAGTCAGGAACTGAAGTTCACTTCAAAGCTAATAGAGAGTTGCAGGTACCTCAGGGTAGAAGCTCAAAGGAAACTACACCACCAAAGGGACTACATCACTGAAATTAGATTTCTTCCTAAGGTGACTTTTCCTTCCCTCCTCACCCACTCTTAAGTGTATAACTACTAAGTTGATGTAAGTGCAGATTTAGTGCCTCTACTGAACCCCTTGATATTGTTTCTTCCACTGCTGGAGATTAACGCTGTCTTTTCTGTTGTATAAAGTGGCTTTTAAAATACTTCAGGCATGTGGGAAATGAAGCTTGTATTCCAAGGGTAAACAAGATTGTAGATACAAAGACCATTTTGAACTGTACCAAGGTCTTTGTGCTTTGCATGACAAACCGAAGAATGTGAAATGCTTGCTGACATAGCACAGACTTTGTTATTTGGTTTTCCATGTCAAATGGCAAGAGTGTCAACATAGTATCACAACTGACCTACACCAGTAACCTCTGAGTTTGGGATTTGGAGATTGAATAGATAAAAACTAGTAGCAGACAGCTGTCAGACTCTGAAAGAGGAATCCCAAGTATTAGACTGGTGTGGAAACTCATTGAGACCTCTGGAATCACCCTCTGGAACATGAGTGAGAAGCCTGCAATGAATTCCTCCCCAGGAAGCCTCCTCTTGATTATCCAGGTGTACTGAAGGATCATTGCTTATACAGGGAAATAAGGCATCCATTTCGACTAGCTAGCTAAAATGTTTGAAGTTGGATGTATATCCCATGCATATCCACATCTGTAGCAAAGCAGGAACAGCTGTAAGGTATCCACAGCTTTGAGCTCAAAATGCTGCATATTTCATAAGAAGGTATCTCCTTCAGCTGTCCTGTATGGCAGATGAAAGAATGTGAGGATACCTTTGGGCTTACTGATGTCAAGAGAAATGCAAAAATCCCTGACTTAGCACTCAATAAGGCAGAAGATGCATTCTGCTAAAATGAAGGCTTGCTCCCTATTTCCATGGCACTTCAGAAAGAGGTGCACGCTCTTCCCTCCTCACACAAACCTCATTTACTAATTACAACTGTTTTTTTTTTTTTTGTAAAGAAGGGCATGTCTCAACATTCATATATGTCTCTACACAGCACTTGCTGTTTCACTGACACAGAGTGACTCCTGGAAGCTGGACGGCTCACAAGTGTACATACCTAGTAGCATGGACCATGCTGTGGGAATGCCCATCCCACTGGAGTGACTTTCCAGCTCTGGAGAGTAACTTCCCTGCATTTCTGCATACAGCCGAGATGAGGAAGTGTCAGGGGCAATAGTGCATCATTTTATTTTTGCTCTCTTGGGATTCTGGGCACTACTGCATTTATACTGGGTCATTCCTTGATGTCTCAGTAAGTTCCTTGGTGGCCGGCAAACCATTCTGTATTGCAGGACAGTACCCTTCTTATCTTTGAGTCCTACTCTACTCTTCTCCATTCCTCAGCTTCCTCATGGTTTAGGGATCTTCCAGGAGTATGATAAGGTGACTTTCTGACCTTTTTATGACAGCTAATAGGATTCACAGTGAAGTTGAGGCTCTACAGAACAAGTAAACTTTGCTCCTGCTCTCTCTGAGCAGAGACCTGACATCCTGAGGCTTAGGAATCTCAGTGTTAATGCAGCTACATGAGGTTTAAAGACCCTCTGCTATTCTATAAACAGGCATTAAGTCTTTCATGTGATAGTCCTGTGTTGCTTAGGTGTATACAGTTAAATATAGATTCGGCCAGGATAAGTAAATGCACACTCTACTAGAAAGGCTTTGAGCTATGTTGCATGGTATTATAAGAATGTATGTTATCAGTTTTATTATTATTGTTGCTATTCTCACTAAAAATAAAACATTTAATTTTATTAGCACCAATTGCTGCAATTTGAGACTAATTCATTTGATGCAAGTGCCACTGGAACAATGCAGAGTTAGCACACAGAACCTCAATCTGTACCACATTGCTAGAGGCTGTGTTTATGTATGTCCAGGTATATTTTGTCAATAAGTAGCCAGAGGATCAGTGCTAAACATGAGGAGCCTGATTACTGCCTGAGCAAAGTCCAAGGGCTGAGTTCAGCTCTTCTTAGCTACATGTATATTTTTTGTTACTTAACTGACAAAGGCTCAGCTCAGCAGCTACTGCAGAGTTGCCATGTGCTGCAGTCAGCCCCAAGTAACATTTTTATCTTTCTAATCTAATTTTAGCTTTTAATCTTCTCTGATTATGTTGTTAGTTGAAGTTCATTTTCATATGTATCAACTAATTCATTCGTTTCGGTTTGGGGGGAATGAGCGAACCACCTTGAGTGTTCAAAAAGGTTTTATTCCCACTTTCATGTTCACTGTCAAGATTGATTTATTCCTGTTATGAAAGTTGCAAGTAGAAATGTTCTTCACAACATGACTTAATGCTTTAAACATCTCTTTGAGACTACTGATATTATTTGATACTATCTCATACATAGTTTTGATTCATTAGCATTTTAAAGGTTTCATTTTTATTTTCACAGATGACTGTAGCAAAATGTTTCACTTGGAAAACTAGAAGTGTTTTGTGTGCATAAAGAGCGAGTAGAATACTGTCATTAAATAGCTAGAAATGCTAGACAACTATGTCTGTGGAAAGAGGAGAGAGGGAGAAGGTGAAGGAAAACCAGCAATATAAGCCTCTAGGCAGGAGATATCAGCATCCATTACCACCTGAAGTTCACAGAGGTGTTCATAAAGGAAAGCTTTACTCCATGCTTAGTCTATATTTTCGGGCTGTATGGATTCTGTAGAGAATTCACCCAATTATTTGTGCTTTGAAAGCATTTGTGATCCAAAGGAATCCTGATATGGATTAGGTTGTGACAAGAAATCTGTGTTTATACATACCTAGAGTCTTAAATGTATGCGCAAAAGAAAGGTACAAATTTTGAGAGTCTTAAAGCAACTTTCCAATTTGTATGCATTCTCGTCTTATTAAATGATACCTGTTTCTGATTTCACTGCTATGTTTTAACACTGTTGTTATGAAGGAGATTGTGATTCATGTTGATGCAGTTATACTTATGAAAGTAGAGCACAGGTTGACTTATAACTTGGTTAAGCACAGCTCTATGGGACTGTGGGAAGAAAGCAGAATTTTCATGAGACATTTGCATGTATAGTAGTGAGCTGTACTTATAATAGTACAACAAATTCAAGAGACACGAGAAAAATGCAGAGTAAAGTTATCCAATGACCACTTCTTCTAAAACAGAGCAGTCTTTATCAGTAGTAGTTTATGTTAAGTCTCTGATTGCAATATGAAACACCATTTTACAGCTCAGCCATGCTCTGCTAATGTTCAAATGGGGCAGAGAGATGAGAGGCTGATTAAAATTATTTTTTGTGTTAATATTTTGGGGTAAAACTGAAAATAAGGATTTTTTAAAATTATTTTTTCCCCATAATAAATTCCAGAGAGAGTTGTTACAGAATAGTTGTGCACTGGTAGAGGTTCTAAAGCAAAAAGTCATGTTGGGGTTTTGCTGTGTCTGACTTCAGCAGGAGTCTCAGTTTCCGTCTCCTATATTTGAGTTATTTCTCCAACAATATTTAATTATCTCTGTCTCTGCTGCCAAATTATTTCCTGGAAATGAAATTGTTTCCGCACAAGATACTGAAAGGTGTTAATTGGACTCTTGGCTATTGCAGAGCTATCAGATCACAGAGGTGGGATGGAAAGAATTAAGGTTGAAGTCCTTGAACTCCCACTTCCCCTTGGATGATTTAACTACGAAAATTAGCAAAGGCTTCGAGGGAATAACCTCACTTTTTGAAGACTTGCATTTTTATAAACCAATGGAATATTTGATGATATTTCATCAAAAAGACCCAGTCTTTAAAACGATTATGCAGTTCAGCTACTGTATTAAAGGAGAGAAAGCAAAATGCTACTCAGAAATGGTTGTGCTGCTATTACTAAGACCAGAGTCCATCCTCAGGTTGGCATGGAGCTTGGAAAACTTCAGGTCAAGCATCTCACTTTTGGCAAACAGATAAAAAATTGAAATCATCCCCCCTGGTAATTATTTCATCACTGTAACAGAGCCATCTCTGAAGCAGAGGGTGTAGCCTCAGAGAGAACAAACACGCTGCACAAAGCCCAGGAGGGCTGGGGCTCGGGAAGGAATTACTGGGCAAGGAATGGTTTTGCAATTTTTGCTCTTGCAGAAATGCAATTAGAGGTTATACAGCCTTGCAGAGATCCTGAAGCCTCAGGACTCTCGCAGGGCAGGGAATGGAGCAAGGAAACAGCATCAGTGATGATGGTGGGGGGATGCGGCATGGTAGGAGAGGCGCCACTAAGCTTTGAACTCGATCAGATGCTTGAGGGCAATTAAACGTGGAAGATTTCCTACTTTAAACAAAGGCACAGAAGGGAGTCTCCCTGTTTTCTGTGCTGTTAATCATCAAGAGGAGAGAAGAATGAGTGAACGAAGAAAAAAAGGAGATGGTGCTGTTTAAAAGAAAGATGTTAGACCCCAGCAGGATGCCTGCTTGAGTTGCATCTCAATAAATAATAAGCACTTGTTATGATAATAGACACTATTTTCAATAACATGATTTGCATACAGATTATATGTATGTTAATTACATTGTGCACATAGCCAGTAATGTACACGTTAGGTTTTTTCCTTTGCATTTTCATTTGCAAAATGAGGCGTCACTTTAATGAATATTGCAAAATTATAGAATGTGAGTAGATAATGCATTGAATAATGGCATACTGAACTGGATGCCCACGGAAGATAACCATGCATCAGAAACGTTTGCTGAAGGAACCCAGGATCAGTGTCACCTCTGGCACTGACATCTGTCGTGGTACCTGATTATAATGAAAATAAATGAAACAAAAGTGTGTGTGGATGCCTGATAATGTAGTGTTGCATGATGGTAATTAACCTAGTGTTAGATAATTACTTGGTGCATACTTGTGCAACCTGTGCTGAGTATTATCAGTTGCACAGATCCGAATCAGGAACATCACTGTGCCTTTGGTTGATGGCTTTATACTGCTTTTGTACCAGCTGTGGAAGGGCAAGTGACACCTGGTGCTGTGAAGAGGTACAGGAATGTGGGCAGACAGTACCCGCATGGATGCAAAGTTTTCCAGAATAAATTTAGCCCTTTTAAAAGGTTTGAACACATTGGAATCAGAGCCATGCTTGTGTTAGATTGGTTCTTGGCATCTTCTGTCCATAGCATTTCTGACTCATTAGGAGGCTGGAATTCTGTGAACTCTATTTGAAGTATGGCTCCAGATATGCTTTCTTTTCTTCCCCCAAGATCCCCAAGATCATCCAACCCAACTGCCCACTTAACACCATGCTTCATAATACGGCGTAGCTATGCCTTCTGTACCTGTAGCTACACTGCTTTTCCTGGTGGTACATTGATGGCACAGAGCTCTGTGATCAGCTTATTTCTTACAAAGAAATAAAGAAACCAACCCACAATATCTTGGGAAAATAGAAGAGTGGACATCTGACGTTCCAGACTAAGTATTTAATGTATTTCATAAGGCATCTAGTAGAAATATTTACCTTTTAAGAAACGGTAAGAATATAATTTACAAGTTCTTATCAGATTAATTTTTCGGATATCAGATAGCAGTATCGGGTATCAGATAATCTCTTCCCTATAAAGCACAGATGTTTGGAATTAGTAGTTCAGTTTCAAAAGAAAATAGCTGTTAAATGCAATAGCTCACCACATCAATATTCGGTTGTTATTGCCATTGGTGTTCTCACATCCCGTGGCAACTCATTCTGCATGCCTTATAGTTATCATAGTATCTATTGCAGTGAAAAGGATTTGCTCATCGGGAGAGAAACTAAATGATTTTAATCATTTTTTAGACATGCCACTTGCTCAAGTTCACTCAGTGTAGCCAGCATGTGCTGGGAATGTGGGTTACTTTGAGGCTTACGTTGGTTGCAAGGAGAAGAGAGCTTTCTGTATAAGCGAATAGTTTTGAACAAATATTCAGGCTCCCAACATTACTGCAAACACGTTGGCCTTTTGTTCCGAGCAGCCCTGTGGGCTGAGATTTCCTGCAGTTATGCTCTCCTAACGCTGATATGTTGACTACATGAACCACATGCAGCAATAATCTGTAGGACCATTAGTATCCTCCAGTAAAACTATTGTTTTATCAGTGCTTAGGAAAGGTCAGAAGTTCATGTGAGCAAGTCCTGACTGCAGCATGTTTATGAGATAGTGAAGGGCAAGTTTTCATGCTGCTTACTTAAGAATTTCTTTGAATGAGCAAAAATATGGAATTCTGAGGAGCTGTCTGCGTTACTCACGAAGTCATAGAATGCTGAGCTAGGAAGGCCTTTTGGTTAAAAGTATGCACCAGTTATGGCTGCTGTGTTGTAGATCACAGGTTTCAGTTACGTTTTATTTTATAAAGATGTTCGGAAAACCAACTCAATGGTTTTCTTGGCCAGACATAAGAAAACAATGACAAGGATGAGAAATATCTGCAGATCAATACTATGTTGGTAGCCTATTGTGAATTTGGAAATGGCAAATTAGTCTATTTGACAGGCAGCAGTAGTAAGAACAAGACAAAAGCAATCACATGCACATGGGAAAATGCACATGGGAAACAGTGTTTAAAACAGAGGAAAGATTTTAAAAGATAATCTGGGCAAAAGGCAAGTCTTCTGGCTCACATGTGGTCTTTGAAACTTCTTCATGTGGCGTGGGTAAAGCAGGTCCCTTTGTTTTATTAGAAAAATGCCGATGGACTATCAAAGCAAAGTTAATTTTTGTTGAAGATGGGAGTTTGCATCTTTGTTCTTTGCCCATTACTCTGTTGAAGTGTTTACATGGTTCCAGTGCTTATACACTCAGTAATACAGAGGACTTGCAAACACTAAAAATCAAGCTGTAATGTTACTAGCTTGATTTAATAGTTCCACTTTAATTAAGATAAGTGACTTACTTTTCTAGTGGGATATATTAGCTTTTTAACAGCCACAGCGGCTATAAACAGCTATAAATATTGAGATATATCTAATTAGGAGACCAAAGCAATTAGGCTGGACTAACTATTGATCATAACTGAGCTGGATTTGACTTAAGATGCACATGGCTGACAGCAGTGCTTTCACAGTGCATGTCCTCAGATGGGTAATGTTTGCCGCTGATTAATGTTTTAGTATTTTTGGAAGGGGCAATGTGGGAGGAAGGTAAATCAAGTCATGTTGGAGTTTTCCGTCGTGTAGCTCCTTGGAGGCCTGCTTGTTTGTACAGCACTATGTTAAGAGTAGCTCTGTTGGCACTACACATGGCATGTTCTTCTTGAGTGCATCCTCTCAGGCCCAAGTAGAAATGCAAAGAACTTGTGATTCAAACATTTTTTAGGCTCATTGTAGCTATAGAAACACTTGCACCTAGATTATGCATTTGTATAGCTTCTCGTATATACAGTAATGTTTGTTGGTGAAGACATTATGCTGGAAAGCTCAGAAAGCAAACTGTAAATCATACATGAACATCTGTCACATATCCATCCCAAAGCCTCTTAACAGATCCTTGGGAGGAGAACAATCGTGCCATTTTGTTCATTCTTTTGTTTCATTACATGGGCTGTTTGTGTTTTAAGATAAGATTGTTTTCATTTTATATAGACTGTACTTACAAATAATTTGCTCTGTTACATATATTTTCAACTTGTTTATTTTTCATGTAATTTATTTGCTATATATGGAAAACATTTTAGATACAAAAATATATGCACGTTTGGATTCAGGAAATCCATTGATAACATTAGATGAATTAGTTGCTAAGTCTGCCTTATGCCATCTCCATAACACCTTATCAATGCATTAATCTTATTCCAAGTCATTAATCCTATTCAAATTTGGCTTTTCTGTCTGTGAAGTCTTTTTGAGGCTGAAATCCCTACACTTTTGGTCATGTGAAGTTTTGCATGGATTTGACTTCACATTCAACTGGGACTTTAAAAATGTCAATTCCTGTGCATTGCATGTGTATGTGCTTCTTTACTTTCTTCTCCACAGTACTACCAATGTAAGGAATTTTAACAAAATCCTGAGGTATTCTGTGCTACATATGTTTACTTATTAAAAACATTAAAAATTCCATACAGCACCACCATAGTATAATTGTCTGCTTTCTGGCAATTCTCTAAGATGAGAAGACTCTTACCCTTGCAGAATGTGAAGATGAGTATTTCATAGCATCCTTCTTTCACTGGGATGCAAATACCACACCTCCTTCATTCAGCAGAATGAAAGGAATTGAAAAATGGAGCTTCATTTTTCCAGACCTACTTCTTCCGGCTCCCTGCTCCTTTCAGAAATATAATGAGAAACCACAACTTCACAGCATTAGAGCTGCTGGGGAATATTTGCTACCATTCTTATTGACTATATTGATTCCAGTGTTCCTCTAGAGGTTACTTTGGCACAACACTTAGGTCAATTGTGTTCATCCATAGAATTTTAGCTGTGATTATTTTAAGACATCGTTTTACCCAGTTGTAGTGGAGTCCCTTTCATGGTGAAATGTGACAGATGCTTCATACCACACATTATAAAACAGCTTACAAAGACCATGAAATGCAATGTCTTTACAGTCTATGCTCCTTGCATTACCTTTATAGTCACTGCAGTCATCAAACGCAGACGTTTTATAAGCTCGTAACTGATACATATGTATATATTTCAGCTGATGAGAATAAAAGCATAGAGGAAGTTAAGATATTGCAGGAAAACCTGATTTTCAGACATTTTGGTGTTCTCTTAGGGAGAGCTTGAAATGAAACAAGACTCATGTTGCTTTAGCCTAGAATACAAACCTGTAATCATGGTTTTGGGCTTTTTAAAATAAAAATCAAATCACAGATTTCTTTGATAGGTTTTTTTTTTTTTTTTTTTTTCCTTCTCTGCGTACAGTTTTAGCTCCGTTCAGGGTTTGCACATGGTTCTTCCTTACGTTAACGGAAAGAGCACACAACTGGGGAGAAAATGAACAAGCAATTGGAGGTGCAATGATTTTATTACGCTGAGTATTAGGACACTTTGCAGTCTTCTCTAAGCAGCTGTTCTTTAGATAAATTAATACCTGGGGTCTCTTTACTTCTCTCAAACTTTAACTACCATAAAAGAAGTTAATGTAAAGCTGTTCACAGCTTATCTCACCCGATTGCTATGCAGGAGTTCTAACACAAACGCTTTTATAAACTGCAGCCATAACGCACTAATCTTCTGAACTTCCTGACCCATAAAACTATGATTATTACTACATGTAAAATTCATCTGGAAATACCCCTCTGTATTTAGTGTTATAGGTATTATGTTGCAAAATCCCTCCTCCTTTGCAGCGGAAGGGCTGCCAGGAAAAGGAAGACAATGGGGCTGTAGATTAGTGTATAGAGAGCAACACTGTACCTTAATCTTGTGATTTTGTTTTTACTTGTAGCTGTTGATTTAAAAGATGGGATGTTCTGATTCTTTTCTTTCCCTAGCTTGCTGCTTCAGATTTCATCATTTTTGGGGTTAGACCATTTCTTGCTGCCTTTACCCACTAGTTTGAGTCAGGTGCTAATTTTCTATACAACTCTCTAAGCAGATAATTAAGAAACGCCATATTTGGGGAGAGATTTTTGGTGAAGACAGGAAGGATGTTGGAGGTTAGAAGAAAGCCTTTCTATTCCAGTTGTGACTCTTTTAAGTACCTGTGATATCTAAGAGTTATTTCTAGTAACTGCTCCATGATTATAGTAATGAATGAGGGGCAGTTCAAGAGATTTGTTAGAAAGGGTACCTTGAGTGCAGTTAAACTCGGCAGAGGTGAGTCTATAAGTAAATTTGCCCTCGCTTTTATTGTGGATAATAAATACTTTTGTTTTAAAAAGCTATGTGACTCCTGTCTGATCTTCTACAAAGCTAGTGACATCTGCAGCTTTGCATGTAGGCACATACGCACTGTGAAGGGGATGGGATGACTGCACTGCAAGATGCAAACGTACCAAAAAGCAGAAGGGTCAAAAGCAGAAGGTATCTTTCATTCACCACTAGACTAACTTAATATAGATAATAGTCCAGCTGCAAAAAGATACTAAATGAGAGACCTTTTTCATTTTAAAACACAAACATTTGTGTTAAATGATGCTTTTCTGAAGCCACTTTTATTGTTAGTATTGTTCCAAATTGCAAGTTGTCACATCCACCAGCCTCTAAATTATCAGTTGTCTTTGTTGCTATAGTAACATCATGGCCACTAAAATATAGACTCCGGAATAGAAAAGCAAGCTCAGACTGCAACTCATTTATTTGAAGGTTTTGGCAGAAGAATTTCTGCGCAAAATCTTTATTTTATAACCTTCGAATACTTGCATTTTAACTCTTTCAACCAAAAGTACAGCATTATGCTAAAACACGCCTCTTATTTAAGATAAGATACCCAAGCTGGACCCAGTTAATAAGTGTATTGGTGTGGTTGACTTCTGCTGATTCTTTCCCTCTCTTCTCTTTGGCTTCCGGCTGAATGATTGATGGTTTTCTTGAGGTGAGGCTAGGATTGCAGCCTGATGTTGTCATCGCTGCCCATCCCCTTTTCATGACACACTTGCTTACCAGTGGCCTGGACAATGGCAACCTACCCTGGCTGGATTAGTAGTGTAGCTTCTTACTTACTGAACAAGTCCTTCTGTAATAATGGGGATGGACATGCATTTCCCTTATGACTGGATGTTAGTGCATTAGTCAATTTTAGTAACTGTAGACTTCAGCAAGAGTCAAGTTCTTTGTATTCCTCTTCACACATCCACATTTGATGTTTCTCTCACCAGCACCCTTCTGCTCACTGTGATGTTGAACCTTGATTCTCCATCCAGCCTTGAGCTCCTGGCCTCTTCTACTTCAAGTTCCAGTGCTGCCTTCCATTCTCAACTAGGCATAGCTATCCAACACCACTGTGTTTTGTATCACTGACATTACTATCACCATTCCCCCCTTCTGTTTATAGTATTTTCCTTTGGGGAAATTGGGGGGGGGGGGGGTACTTTTGGGGGATATTTCCTGTTCTGTGTCTGAAGGTGCTACCCCCTGCTCTGAGCCAATTAGCATGCTGGAGACCCAATGAATGGTGAGTCTACATGGGTTGTAGGCAACCAGCTGTCCAGTTCTCACTGTCTCACAGGTTTTCTGATGTTTGTATGCTACATTTCTGCAGCATAAGGGTAATTTGTGCCTCTAAGTTCTGCTTCCCACAGTAAATTGCCCCCAGAGAAGGGCAACAAAGCTTGTGAAGGGCTTGGAGAATATGACCTAAGGGGAGTGACTAAAGCAACTGGGGCTCTTTAGTCCAGGGAAGAGGAGGCTGAGGGCAGACCTTATTGTTCTCTTCAAATACTTGAAAGGTGATTGCAGCAAAAGTGGGGTTGGTCTCTTCTCACCGGTGACAGGACCAGGGGAAATGGCCTCAAGTTGCATCAGGGGAGGTTTAGGTTGGATATCAGGAAAAACTTCCTTACAGAAAGGGTTGTTAAGCACTGGAATAGGCTCCCCAGGGAGGTGGTTGAGTCACCATCCCTGAATATGTTTAAGAACTGTTTGGATGTGGTGCTCAAGGACATGATTTAGCAGATGGTCTGTAGAGTAAGGATAGTATGGTTAGGTTGGGTAGGGTAGTATGGTTGGTAATCCAACCTGAGCAATTCTATGATTCTATGATTCTAAATAGAGCTGGCATAGTTTCACATATTAGAAAAAAAAATCCCACATATACAGCAAAACGCAGAGATACAGGAAGAATACTGCCAGGGAGCATTTTTATTGGGCTAAAATAAGAGTTCTGTGTACTCAAAATGGTATATTTTTATTAATCAAATATGTATAAATACCCATCTTTATTCTACTTGAATTAAAGGAAAGTGGCAGGTCCCTTGCTTTACATCTGTGAACAAGGATTAGTATATTTAATCCCTGAACAGAGAAATCTTACATATCTTGTCCCAGTTTCTTTATTGAGAAATAAAGATATCAAGGTCTTTACCAGCAGATCTGTATTGGAAATGTGTAACATTTTGAAATATGTGTAACATTTGTATTTTACCAGTATTCCAAATATTTGATGTTAAAACATTTGAAGTATGTCATCTGGTTTTATGCTGCTGCATTCTCATAAAGCAAATAATAGTTATTTTAGCGGTCACGTTGTTGACTCGGTCCGTGAGACTATAAAAACAGACTAGGAAATACACTTTTACAGACTGTAGGCTTTGAGCTGAGATCAAATACTGTCATTTAGTACCTTCAAGTACGGGATTGCTGACATGGGCTTTTACTTCATACGTTACGGTATGTGATCTGGAGGCACCCAGTCTGCCTATTTTACTGCCATCAGGTTACAGCTTTTCACAGATGACCTAGTACCAGTGGAAAGCCTTGACCTCTCACTTTTCCAGCACTTCAGAGGTTAATTTTGTTGAGGGATCAGATTTCTTTCTAGAGGAAGTTTCTGATGATCACCTTCTAGCTAGGCTTTACTTGCCAGTGTCTTTCAGATCTGCTGGATGCTGAGTGCTGTTGAAAAACAGCCTTCCTCCAAATTTGCAGAGCCTCTGCCTAGATAGTCAAGTTACAAGCTGTTTCATTTTGTGGAGTGTTAGATGGTAGCCTAATGAAGGTATCAACCTGTAAAGTAAACCTAAGCCCCTTTCCTGGGATTCTTCTTGGGCAGCAAGGTGGAGAAGTGCTTTGGCCAAGGAATATTGCAAGGTAAGACAGTTTCTGCACTTTGAAAGCATTGTATGTGTTGTGTTACACCTCTGTGCGAGTAGGACTAGCATTTAAATTCTGGCAGCAATGGAAACGTGTTAGAGGACACAGTAAATGCGGGAAGTTTTCTCCCTGCGTTCTGTATTTCATCGGGCTTGCCGAATACACGAAGTCAGTGTATTTTATTTTATTACAAGTATTTTGATGAAATAATCAGAAAGCCCATATGTGAGAACTGACAGCTTCTGCTGTGTTTGGTTTTTTTTCTGGCTTTACTCCGGGATTCTCTGAGTTTTATTGACTATTTAATAGGTTGCAGTCTAACTGGTTGTCTTTCCATGTCACAGTTTTAGTCGCAGGAAACTATAGGGCTTTGTTATATTGTAACACTCCTTTGCTCTCTGAGCGAAAGAAAGATCTCTCTGCAAGAGTGAGACAAAGGCGTGAGTGAGGCTGTTTCTGGCCATTACCGCAGCACAGGCTGCACTTGCGTTTCAGGACAGACTGTGCAGCTCTCACTCCTGTGCAAATTTGTGTTGGCTTCCTGATGAACTCTTTGTCTCTGAAGGTTATTACATCTTTTTCTTCTTTGCAGTTTCTTTCAAATAAACTTAATTTTAAAGCCTGCCGTAAGTGAGTGTGTTGCAGGTCTGTTCTAAGAAGGACAGATACTGTCTTTCTGTTTTCCTGATGGGAGAGTGGCAGTGAGTGCCTGCAGTCCTGGTGCCGTGGCTGCCAGCAATGCTGCAGGCGGCATTTGTTCCCTCTGCTCATGTTTCTGCCTTGGTTCACTCATGTAGAAACTTCGAGGTGTGTTCTGAGTAACGAAGTGCTTCAGCAGTGACGGCAGATTGTTCTCAAGTCTTCAGCTGATCATTCTGTGCTGCGTGTTCCTACGATTACCATGTGCTGACCTTACAGGAGATGCATTTACGTTACAGCTGGAACACGGGCAGGAGGAATTACACGCAGACTGGGGAGCGACGCAGCCATCTCCTGCCTCTGCCATGTGGGTGCCAGGGCTGCAGGCAGGTAGCCTGGCCCAGGGTATGCGGCTGCAGGGCTTAGGGCAGGCTGGGCTGCTCTGAGGGCTGCTCGCTGCAAGGAATTGACATGCCTGCTGCATGCTTTTGTTTCCACGCTATCCTTCGTTCCTTTCCTTCCCCTGTTCAGTTACGTCAGTGCTCTAAGAATTTAACTAATCTCTCCTTTTTCTTCGTTGTGTTCCAGCCCGTTTTTATTTTGTTTTGGAGCTATGAGTCTTTCCTTTGTTTCCTAAAGCAGGCTGCCAGGTAACAGGAGCTGCTTGTGACCTGCTCAGCTCTCACCCGCTGCATTCAGTTCTGGAGGAGCATTCAGATGGCAGACCTGTGTCAGAAAGCCCGTTGGTGTTTTCAGTCAGTGCCTTCTTGGGGCTGTGACTTAAAGAGTGCCTTTGTGCTGGAAGGGGACCGATCTCCCAGATATCAGCTCTGGGCGCTGGGCCTCATCCCTGTGGCCCCAGAGAGCTTTGGCCGGGGCCAAAGGGAGAGAAGAGCATGCTGCAGCTGTGAGCTGCATCTGTGTGTCCCTCTGGTGCTTGGCTGTGGACTCCTGGCTCTGCTGCTGGAGAGCGGAGCACGGAGAGCTGAGCCGAGTCCTCAGATGAATCATAGGGTCATCATAGAATCCTTGAGGTTGGAACAGACTGCTAAGGTCATCTCAGCTGGCCGTCTACCCAGCAGCTTTGACTTGACCACTGGGGAGTCACCGGCTCATTGCTGGGCTGTATGCTTCACAGTGATATTTTCTTCTGGGACTGGTCATGCCTACAAAGCACAGGAACGCTTCGGATGGGGCAGTCCAAGAGGAAAGACATTGCAAATACAGTTTCGAGCCCAGGAAACAAGGGTCTGTAGCTGCTTACAGTGTTTGAGTTGGATTCTTCAGAGCAAGCTGGGACGTACTGTTCATCCAGCATTTGGGTCAAAGGCTCTGATTTATCACCTCACCCCGAGGCTGCGTAGTGCCATAGGGACAATTGTTCTGAACAATCGCCAGAAAACAAGTTCCACCAGCCAGGCGTTTTGCAATTTAATGCAGTCCTGGGACTGCTCTGTTTAGCGGCTGTAGATAGCGAGTAACTGAAGTGTCTTGGAGCAAAAGAGATTGTCATTGGAATTTGTGCTACATGGCAAGAGAGTATTAGTTTCAGTAGAAAGTCACATTGTTTCACGAAGTTTTGGAGTATGTCAACTGGTGAATATACTGAGATTAGACGGGTTTAGCAGCCCCTATGTGTGCACACTTAGCTGTGTTCGCTTGAAGTTTGGCAATGGTTTGTCAAGATTTAAGGGCAAAATAAAATTTAGTGTTATTTTTTAAAGGGTTATTCGCACTGATATAAAAAAATTAAGCAAAAAGAACATGCAGATTTCTAGCTTCTACTACTCTTTTCTTCCCTAATTTTTTGGACCCAAATTGATACTTTTCTGTTGATAATTAGTCTCTTTTACAATTAGGTATTTAAATGTAAATTCTGAAATGTTATCTTAGATGAATGCTAAACACAGCTTGACAACACTGTGCTTCAGCTTGGCTGCAGTGTAAACCAAATGGTCACTGAACAGCTCACAGCACACCTCCAGGAGGTTAACTGGGTGCCAGAAATGCTGTGTAGGGATTGGAATCTGCTCCAGAAAAGACAGGTGGAATTGATCTGTATTTGTTTTCCCCTTCCCCTGTTTTACTTTTCAGTTTGGATGGTCTCACTTTTCAGCGTGTTTCAAGATAAGAGTGCTGTCCCTGAGCACCACCGTTGGTTAGAAACAGAACGTTTTGTTTCAAAATGCATATGAAGACATAATAAAAGAGAGTAACAAAGACTGGGAGATGGTGGACGATTAATAACCCTGTGAAATATATTAATTGAATTTGCTGTTTTTGAAGTAGATTGCTGTACATTCTTCTGCAAACAGTTATTTGTCACCTTTTATAACAATCTGAGAGGAGAACCACGGAAGGGGCTGCATATGGCTTTTGGATTTCTGACACAGTGATGTCAGTATTATAGGAAATCCCAGAAGAAAACAGTGGAAACTGCAGTATTTAGTCTCTCACTTTATAGCACAATTACGTTTTTCTGGCTTTTTAATTTTTCCTTTTAGTTCTTCGAAGACACTGCAAAGTTTCCATCATTTTACACCTTGATCTTATTTTTTTTGTTCTCCTATCAACTAATAAATAGTTAAATTTTTAGGTAGATGAGGATAATTACCATGTTTCCAGTTGAAATATTGTAGAGCCCCAAGGCCCTGTCTTTGACAAATGTATTTTTCAGCAGCTCATTGTAATTTTGGTTTTGAATGAAGAGCCAGCAATGTTAGAATCCACACCCATCCGCAGCAAAGGGTGGATTTCCAGCCTTTAACAATAGCTTTACTGAGTTGTGTTTTAATGACGTTTTTCTTTGGACTTGCAAACTGCAAATGTTTCTGCAGTGAGGGATATGTCCTGAGGACTGCAGGGTGGCTTCGGACAGTTTCATGTGCCCTCCAAGCTGACAAAAGAAGACCCAATTCTGTGGATGATGATTATGCAAGATGGGAAAGTGCTGATAGACTGTAGAAAAACACAGGTCTGAGCCTAACCACATTGCAAACCTGTTTGAAAAAGCAGCTTGGAGTAGTTGACCTAGTGCTTTATGTGGGCGATCCATATTAGCAAAGATGTTAGTCACCTTAGGGTGAGCAGCCGGGAATGGGGAGGGGAGGGGAGGGAAGGGTGAGTTGCAGGGTCCCACTCCCTCTGATCAGGGGTGCTGCTGGGCTTGCATGGAGCAGGAGACCGCTTGGCGTGCTTTGAGTAACTAACTGATAACATGAAAGCCCACTTCTACTGCAAAAAAAAGAGACAGCATGAGGAGGAAGAGGCTCTACCTTCCATAGGAAGGCAGAAGTGCTAGCATTAGGCTGTGATGGTAAACTTCCCCACCCAGTCTTTAGCACTGGTTAAAGCTTTGCTGCGCCCTTGCCTTCATCTCATCTGTGAAAATATGTCTTTACTAGCTGTTTGACATCATTTGCTTCAGCTGTTTTCAGTAGTGGGAATAGTTTTTAAGAGAGTGGTTGAATGATTTCCCTGTATAATACACTTAGAAGATTTTATGTAGTTTTCAGTAATCAAAGTAAAGTTTCAGGTAACTGATCAAATAAAGAAAGGAAAGCCCAAACATTCCGGCTTCAGGTCATGGTTGAGTAGATTTTTGCTGACATGTGCCATTATTAATTGCACCAGCTAAATTACAAAGATGTTATCACGGCTCTGGGAGCCAAGCGTACTGTAATTACAAGGGCTGTTGGGTTCCCCATTCTGCATCCTTTCTTTTGGCTTTAACCATCAAGGCTCCAACTCAGAAGTGAACAAATTTATGCAGAGCCCTCGGAGTTGTTGTGAGAACAGTGTGCAATGGAGATGCATCCATCTGGTGACAGATGCGGTGTCCTGCACCGTTGTGCGTTGCACCAAACAGAGCGGTGCACTTATTGGGGTGAAGAGCTTGTAATGTAACAGTATCTTGCCTATGGGTGGTGGATGCTTGGCTTCTCAGAACAGTTATCGGCATCAGTATTGCTTCTTGGTGTGATCAGCATGCCTGCAAGAGCCTTACTGCTTATCTTCCAGCCTCCTTTTTAAACCTAGCAATAGATAGCACCCTTGAAAATGCAAACTTTGAGTGGCCATAGCATCCATCAGCACATGAAAGATGTAAAGCCCAGGATCTATTTTAAGGGGAAGCCACAGCAATCAGTGCATTCAGATGCGTGCCTCCACCTTTGCCATTCAGCATGTCCCAGTTCAAAAGGGCACATACATATTTCCATAATGCCCGAGACTGCCCAACTGAAGTCGATGGGACTGGCTGATAGCAGTAAAACTGCTTGCAATTGAGATGAGATGTGTTTTTTAGACACTGATGAACTGGGGCCTGTGATGGCTTACCAGTGGTGAATGCTAAGCTATGCAACATTTCTGTTCATTATGAAGATAAAGAATTCCCCCCCCCTCCCCCCATTTGGAAGAGTAACTTGCAATATCTGAAATGCATATTGGGTAGCTTTTTAGGAATGAGAACCGAATGCCATCGTGCTGGCAGACGAGGAATTGAAGCAGCTCAATGTTACAGGTTGTGATGTCTAATATCAGTTATAGGGTCTGTTTCTAAAAATTGAAAGCTGTCACGTAGAAGCTGGCTGACTGGTTTGGCCAGCTGCAAGGAATCTAAAGTTGTGTTATGAACTTCCTTTTAGCTTCTACCTGTGTTTTCTATTAGATCAGCGTCCTCTTCAAAAATGTATAGGGAAAGGCAAATCTAGAAAAAGATTGTAGCCATCCTTGGAAACATAGCTTCACCACTGATAGAGACCAGTGGGGCTGATGGAATGCTTGGTGGTGCTGAGCCCTGGCAGGCACCAGTCCCTCACTGTCCCTGTCCTGCTGCAGGGTACAGTTTGGGCCAGCAATGCAAGGGTTCCCCAGGGCAACATCAGTCAGGCTGTTTAAATGTTGATGTGAGCAGGCAAGCTGGCTGCATCTGAGATGATGCAGGAAAAATTCCCACAAATGACTCTGCTGGCAGGTTGGTGAGGACCATTACTTGAAACAAAGCAGTAGGGAAAAGCAGCTGCAAGCAGTAACCATTTCTGCAGGCACACAGTGAGTTTCCCTATTGCTGCTGATGTTCCATGCAAGATGTGCTGCTGGTAGAGCTGTGCAAATTCCCTGAATTTCCTGAAAAATCTATAACATCTGTATTTATGAGTTTCCAGCCATAGTTTGCTGTTGTGTCTTGTCTTAGTTTCAGCTAGGACTGAGTTGTTTTTCTTCATCCTGTCTGGTATGATGCTCTGTTTTGGTTTGAGGAGAAAAACAATGTTGATAACACACCAATGTTTCTGGGTGTTACTGCGCAGCGCTGTACAGAGCCAAGGCCATTTCAGTTTTCTGAGCTTCTCCTCTTGTCCTGCCAGCGAGGGGCTGGGGGGCACAAGGAGCTGGGAGTAGCCAAAGGGATATTCTGTACCACATGGCATCATGCAGAAGGAAAGTTTGAAAAAGGAGGAGTTCATTGGGTGGTCTTCTGCTGCTCAGGGACTGGCTGGGTATTGGGCTTGCAGGTAATGTGTTGTACAGATCAGGAGGGTTATGTGCTGTCTGGACAATGGTATTATTTCAAACTTTCAGTTGGTAGCAACTGCCTATTTTATAAACATTTCTGATACCACTGATGCTGTGAGTTGTAGATCTAGGTTGCATTCGCAACATCCAAGTACAAAAGACTTCTTTGAGATGCTTGTGTTTGCATTCCATCTCTACATCGTGGCTGTGCGTGTGAGTGCTACACCATCCCACACATACCTTGCTGCCAGCACCTTCCCCTGTGTGGAACTGTGGGCATCGTTCCAAGGGTCACTTCAAGGTTTGTTTGCTCACACTTTCAGTGAGCCAGTGATAAAAATTACATCATTGGTGCTGCCAACATCACAATGACACAGGGTAGGCTGTGTGGCAACAGCATAGTCAATGAGCTGTATGAACTTAGCCTTGTTCTGTAATGAAGATAAGTTATGAAAATGAGCAGGCTATTTTCATCTGGCAACCAGCAGTAGAATAAGGCTTGGAGAAGTAATAATTTTCTTTTGAATTATGTTTTGTCTTTTGACCATGCTTTCTTCCTTTGTTGTGTTGTTTTTTCCCCAGCTGGGATGACAGCAGCTCTGTCAGCAGTGGGATCAGTGACACCATAGATAATCTCAGCACTGATGACATTAACACCAGCTCCTCTATCAGCTCTTATGCCAACACACCTGCCTCCTCCCGTAAAAACTTAGATGCACAGGTAAGCTAAAAGAGTAACCCTGATATTTATTATTTTCCCCTGCAATCAATATTATTGTCTTAAGTTGGATGAACTGTTTATTCATGCCTTCACAGATAGTATTCTTGACAGAGTAATAATTAAATGCATGAATATTTTTTCCATTATACAGTAACCTTGCTCTAATTTGCAGCTGTCTTTACAGCCTTTCAGCAATGCAGGCTGAAAAACTTGGAAACTGATTGAGAAAAACAGTAAGAATGCAAAGAATTGTTGTTTTGACTAATGCTAAGTACCATGCTGCATCAAAACTGTGCTCCAGGTTCCTAAATTTGCCCATGCTAATATTTTTGATGTGTCTTTACAACCTTCCCCTTTCTCATGTACTTGACCAACTGAACCCATGCACAGCCCTCGATGCAGTGGCTGTTGCTGAAAAGGAAATGTCAAGCAGCAGTAACCACCATATCGTATGTGGCGTTTATGAATGTTTCCTGTGTGTGTGTAATCCGTGGAATCTCTGCTGTGATGTTATGGCAACGAGTGTTTTTTCTCCTTCATAACAGGACTGCTGTGCAGAAAACATGCATTAGTAAATGGGATTTTTCCTTCTAGCTCTAGAAAAGGTTGTTATGTTTTTCTCAAAGATTAGAATTTAATTAAGTCAGCATGAAGGTTGAAGATTATTTACACTCCCATCGGAAATGCACATGCACTAGGCAAATGAAATAGATTATTTTAAACTTCTGGGGCTGCACGTTACTTCAGGCTTTCTGGCAGCACTTCATAAGAAGATAAATTTTATGTCCATCAGCAGCCTACATGTATATATGTCAAAGCTGCTGCCCTGCAGTGACTTAGCACTGCAGCAGATAGAGGAGAAGGAAGGACAGACAACTTTCTCTTCTGTTTCTTCTTTTATTCTCCTTTCTTTTCGTAACTGGACCCTAAATTTGCTTTTAATACCTTTTCTAATGTAGAAGTGTGGTTGCTGTGAAGTCTTACTCTGCCTGCAGGACTGTGGTGCAAGCATATATTACTCTTTGTTCCCTTGCCATAGTGCATATTTGAGCCTACATTAAAGATTCCCAGTTAGCCTCTGGTTGTGTATCAGTGTGCTTGAAACTGCTAATGCAAGTCCTGTACAAGTTGAGAGGAGTTAAGATATATCAAGCATGTTATTCATTATCTTAACAGGGAGAATAACGTAGGCAACTCAGATATTTTTTTGACAATTGTTAATATCTCAACATTGTAATACTGTTGAGAAGAAAAAAAGGAGGAAAAAGGAGACGTGACTAAGTTTTAAACTAAGAAAAAAAAATAGAAACTCATTTGACTTATATCTTCTGATGGATCAGATTCTTGGAAACACCTCTAAGAGATCAAAATCTGTGTTGTTGAGTTTCTCTTCCTCCTCCACAACTATCACAGCATCCAAAAGAATGCAGACCTATAGCAGAAGATGAGCTGAAGCTTGCAAATAGCATAGCCATTGGAAGAGGGAACTGGGAGCCGAGATGTATGGGTTTGTTTACAGTTCCTTGATTTGTATCTGTGACCTGCTTCTCTCCTCAGTTTCCATGACTGAAACTGTTTATTCCAGGTACTATTAACTGCAAATTATTATCCATAAAATACTTTGTTTTCATTTCAACAACAACACAAAAAATCCTATTCTTGTCAGCTAGGGGTATGGAGATAGCAGGGAGTGATGGAACCATGTTCATCTTGCAGGGTTGGTTTTTTGTTGCCCAATTAGTCCTCACTGCTCATGACAATAGTGAGTGCTGCGTATATGGTTTTTTTGCCTTATCTTGAGTATGGTGGCCTGTGCCAGGGTTTGCATTCCCCTGCATGGTAAGCCACAAAGGACTGGTACACATCTGCACAGGGATGTGGACTTTTCTTCTTAGGTGATCCACTGCTTTGGTTCTTGTAAATAGCAGGCGCTTAACTTTTAAGCTACTGCATCTATTTGAGGTGGTACAGAAGTTGGGTTTCAGATAATTAAAGAGGGAGCTGGAAGCTAACGCATGCAGCTGGGAGTTCAGACAAATAAGACAGCTCATCAAAGGGAGAGAGCCCTAACATGTCAGTGTCTACTGATAAAATCAGTAAGTTACTCTTCAATGAACAGGACATACAATAGAAAAGAAAGTCTCTGCTAAGAAACTGATTTTCAGAGCTGCTGAATACCTCCATCTCCAGAAGAATATGTATTTTGTTCATCTCTGAGAACCAGGCCCTAAATACAGCCATGACTTAATGTTTATAGACATTGATTATTGTAGTCCCCTTTGGTAGCAGTGATGTGAAGATGTTCTCAAGTTGATTCTGAACAAGCCAGAGAAGGGAACCAGAATTTACCTTACCATGACACCGTGTCTTGTTCTGATTATCATAGAATCACAGAATGGTTTGGGTTGGAAGGGACCTTAGAGATCATCCAATTCCAGCCCCCCTGCTATAGGCAGGGACACATCCCTCTAGACCAGGTTGCTCACAGACCCATTCAGCCTGGCCCTTAAGTACTTCCAGGGAGGGGGCATTCACAACCTCACCGGGCAATCTGTTCCAGTGTTGGACCGTGCTAAGCACTTAACATAGCTGTATTGCTTTTGCAGCACTGTAAATTTTTCCCAAGCATTGCAGAGACTTGGTTGGTTTACCTTTTAATACAGCACTGCATAGAGTTTGCCATTACATCATACGTGTATTGCAAAGAGAGATGAAGACCTGGTGGGCATTTGAAAATAACTTATTTAACTTAAACGAGATGGAAGAGGAGTTTCAGTAATAAACTTGTTCTCGTAATCATACAGAGATCAAAAGAAGGAAAGGAAACAATTCCTTTAAATAGAAAACAGCAGCATCTTTAAACTGCTGGACCAAGATGATTTCCCAGTTTCATTGGATCAAAGATGGATTCAATCTGTTTACAGCTTAGTGAATAAATTTACTGTGCTGCATGTCTTGCTGTGTCCTGCAGCAGAGTTTTCCACTTTCACCTAATCCATGCCTTTCAGGTGGGTGGAGTTTCTGCTGAAACTGGAAGCCAGGTTTCACCATGTTTTGCTTTTGATTCCTTAGTCATGCTTCTGTGCTGTTCTCGTTGTTTACCATTAAGCAAACATCTCTGGCCAAGGAGCTTAGAGGGTAAATATGCAGCATTTCAAAGGCTGGGGAAAACAACGTGGAAAAAGTGTGTGTGGGAGATGAAGTAGAACTGAAGAGAGACAAGAGAGAGGACTTGCTGTAGTGCAGTTTGCTGTGTTGAGATTGTACTGTTCTTAAAGATGTGAAGTGGGGAAAGGGAAAGCACAGGAGCATTTCATAGTCAACCAAAGCTAGAATAAAGTCTTTACTAGCAAGTAGTTGTATTTCCTGCTCTCAAATCTGTACAGTGTAAATATACAATTCCAGACAAGGTATTTGAAGTGAGGTACTAATGACAACATGTGAGGGATGATGTTGGGATAGTTTTGTTGGCTGTTGCTTGTTGTTTCTTGCCGATGCTCTCTTCCAAGATGCATGAGCATAGGAGATGTTTTCATGAAATGATTTTAGAGAAACTTGAGACAAAGAAATGGTCACATTGAGAATGTGTTACAAACCTACTGATGTTCATGCATTGAAAGGTAGCCATCCCAAAGTCTTCCAACCATACAAAAAGAAGGAAACTAGAAGGCAGTGTTTCTATCCTAACTATGTTGAGTTGCTCTCTTTGAATGGAGCATCCGGAAATGAGATTTGAATAACACGAGGAAAATGCAACAAGAAAAACGTATCTAAATCCATACCTCAAGAAATGCTAATTGGGCTAATGGCTTGATAACTAGATAAATGTAGATAAGTAACCCAGGTCCTGAAAAAAAGACCACTCTGGTGTGTGGTGTCAGCTTTCACACACTGATCACTTAAACTAGTTTTTCTGGCTTTAAAAAAAAAAAAAAAAAAAAAAAAAAAAGCAGTTACAGTAAAAATCAGAAAAAATTAACCCCCTGCCCTAATTTCTGTGATACCTATGATCTGATCTGGTAAGAAAAGGGAAATAATGAACTTGAAACATACCTTACAAACTTTAAAGTACCATATTTTGCTGTAAGCACGATACATTATCATGCATCCGTTCCTATGCTGTGATTTTCTGCTTATTCAAAGAGAGGAAAAGATTGTGAGCTTTATAATATTTTCATAGAATCATAGAATCACCAAGGTTGGAAAAGACCCACAGGATCACCCAGTCCAACCATCCACCCATCACCAACAGTTCTCACTAAACCATGTCCCTCAGTACAACATCCAAATGTTCCTCAAACACCTCCAGAGTCGACCTCTCTGGGCAGCCCATTCCAGTGCCTGACCACCTTTTCAGAGAGGTAGTATTTCCTAACATCCAGCCTGAACCTTCCCTGGCGCAGCTTGAAGCCATTCCCTGTAGTCCTATCACTGTCACACGAGAGAAGAGGCTGACCCCCAGCTCACTACAACCTCCCTTCAGGTAGTTATAGAGAGCAATAAGGTCTCCCCTGAGCCTCCTCTTCTCCAGTCTGAATAATCCCAGCTCCTTCAGCTGCTCCTCATAAGGCCTGTGCTCCAGACCCCTCACCAGCTTTGTTGCCCTTCTCTGGACACACTCCAGGGCCTCAATGTCTTTCTTGCAGTGAGGGGCCCAAAACTGGACACAGTACTCAAGGTGCAGCCTCACCAGTGCTGAGTACAGGGGGACAATTACATCCCTGTTCCTGCTGGCAACACTATTTCTGATGCAGGCCAGGATGCCATTGGCCTTCTTGGCCACCTGGGCACACTGCTGGCTCATGTTCAGTCGAGCATCAATCAATACCCCCAGGTCCATTTCCTCTGTGCAGTCTTCCAGGCTTCCTTTTTTGTGGTGTTTGAAACAATTTCAAGTGTTATTACCCTTCTGCTGATGCACAGTGCTGAGTGTCGTACTCAGCAACTTCCAAAAATTCACTGAGTCTTACTGGAGGACTTCGTGATTAGGTGTTGAATTGGCAGGCTCTTTCATGATCATTAAGGTTGGAAAAGACCACTAAGGTAATCTAGTCCAACCGTCAACCCATGATGCTTTGATGCTTGGAGAGCATTATGATGTTTTTATCTGGAGCAGGTCATCTATACCTGAGCACAAAAGAGTTGATTGTGGTGTTACAAAATTTGTCCAAATCAGCATAATCAGCATAAGTTGAGAAGTAGAGTTCTAAAAGGATAATTTTAATAGTAATCATTGCCAATTGGAAAAGCTAATATAGAGGGAATATAATTCACATATGTGGTAATAGAATTCATTTTAGAGCTTCTGAGAATTCTGCAAAAGTTTGTCCATGAGAAAATTCTCTATTTGACAAGTTTGCTAAATTTTCAATAGATGATTGGCAGCACAATCAGTCTGTTCAATGAATAGGGAAAAACAGTTTGTAAGAGCTGAGTATGGTTGAAGAACTGACGTAATTTGTGTATTTAGGACAGACTTGAGTGTTGCTAGAAAGTTGGGAGGGATTCATTCTTCTTTAGTTCTTGGGTGTCTTCATAGCATATTAGAATTAACAGCATTCCACATCTTCAGATCTGTTCAAAAAGCTTCCTCATCATGCTCTGCAGATCAGATAGCCAGACAAGAGATAGGAAAGCAGCAGGAACAAAGGAAAGCTAGCTGCACAGGTTCTAAATGATTTTTTGGCATTGTGCTATAAAGTGTTCCTCAGAAATTTGAAAGGGGGATTATAAATGGCATAGGTATCATTTATAAACCAAGTTCTTTTTCTTTCTTTTTTATTTATGTATTTGTTCTAAAGGGAACGACTTGTATGTTTTTTATATTTTTCCCTACTGCATTAGAAAACATATACCGTTGTTGGGGTTCTTTTCTTACTGTGACTTCTCCTATTCAGTGGCATGTTGCATTTATTGGTACTTAGAGATGAGTGCTGACTTTATTAATCAGTTTAATGATTCTCTTCTATGAAGCTGCTCAAAAGGAAGATGTGCTGTGAAGGTTCTATTATAATTCATTATCTGTCCTAGACTGATGCAGAAAAGCATTCCCAGGTCGAGCGGAATTCCTTATGGTCCAGTGATGAAGTCAAGAAATCAGACGGAGGATCCGACAGTGGCATAAAAATGGAGCCAGGATCTAAATGGAGGCGGAATCCCTCTGATGTGTCTGATGAATCTGATAAAAGCACTTCTGGTAGGAAGAACACTGTTATTTCGCAGACGGGTTCCTGGAGACGGGGCATGTCGGCTCAGGTTGGCATTACCACACCAAGGACTAAACCTTCAACCACCTCGGGCACATTAAAGACACCTGGAACAGGTGAGAAAAGGTGTAAGATATAAACAAGCCAAAAAAAAAAAAAAAAATGGGCGATCAGTGGGGAAACAGTCTGAATACTTTACAGAGGTAGAACCTGAACTTCAGGTAATGCTGTCTTTTTATTTTTAGGTATTTTTTTTAACCTGTACGGCAACTTGTACGTCCACATTTCTGTTTCTGTTCATTTTAAAATGAATACTTTGTAGTTGTACACTGTGAAAGTTGTTTTCAAGACAACCCTGGTCTTAAGCCAAGCTATTTTTTGGGCATAGTATTAACATATGAAGTGTAAATAATGTAATTTTAGCTTTTGAAGTCACAATTAACTTTAAGAATATACAGTGTATGTGGTTGAAAGAGGTTTTTGTTTTTTTTTTCCAGTACTAAACCAGCATGCTAATTTATACTAAAGCACCTTTTAGTTCTGGGCTTTCTCATAAATTTATAGTTGATTTTAGCACTTGCGGATGTGTGAATGAAAAATGATGGAATTTACATAAGCAAGTAATGTAAGTTAATACCTCTTACTTGATTGCGTGCACAACTGTACACAAAAAAAGTTGAAATCACTACTTATTTTCTTGAAAAATACATTTTAGGAAAATAACTCTGATTGCCTAACACAACTTCTTTCTGATGATAAAAAGGGATCAATCTGTAGTAGCTACAGAGCACTACATTTTTTTTCTAATCTGTCACTATTACATAAGTTTGTTCTGTTTTTCATGCTATCAGGGGCAAACACACCATATACTTTCTCTGGCAAGTCTGCATGTATAACTCTCTAGAGTGGCATTTAAGTTCAGTGCAGACTAGATCATAGTTTTTAACCACACTCTTGTGGCTAGCACGCTTTTGCTTTTCATGCTGCTTTGAGTTTCATCATTTGCTTGCTGTTTTCAAGTCATTAAATATTAGAATTCTTTTTCTATTTTTGTAGGGAAAACTGATGACGCCAAGGTATCAGAAAAGGGTAGACTATCTCCTAAGGCTGGACATGTTAAACGTTCCCCATCAGATGCAGGACGCAGCAGTGGTGATGAATCCAAAAAGCTTCCCACAAGTAACTCTAGAACAACTGCTGCTAATGCTAATACATTCGGATTTAAGAAACAGAGCGGGTCAGCCGTAGGCATGACTATAATTACTGCCAGTGGGGCAACTATCACCAGTAGATCAGCTACTCTGGGAAAAATCCCAAAGTCATCCGGACTCATGGGTAGGACCACTGGTCGGAAGACTAGTGTTGATGGCTCACAGAACCAGGATGATGGCTACTTAGCACTTAGTGCCCGAACTAACCTTCAGTATCGTAGTTTACCCCGGCCCAGTAAATCAAGTAGCAGAAGTGGAGCTGGGAATAGATCTAGCACTAGTAGCATAGACTCCAACATAAGCAGCAAATCAGCTGGGTTGCCTGTCCCTAAAATGAGAGAGCCTGCCAAGGTAATTCTTGGAAGCTCTCTGCCAGGATTAGTCAATCAGACTGATAAAGAGAAAGGGATTTCGTCTGACAACGAAAGCGTGGCCTCATGTAATTCTGTTAAAGTGAACCCTGCATCACAGACTGCTTCTAGTGGAGCTCAAAGTACTCACCAGCAAGGAGCCAAGTACCCTGATGTGGCCTCTCCCACTTTGCGCAGGTAGGCAATAAATTCATTGATTGTGAAATGATGTTAGTTAGAGTTGAATGGTCCAGGACTCTTTGAGCCAGGTCTGGCTGTATTTTGAGGAGCGCTTAGAGTCCTACATGAAGGTCTTTGCATTTAATTTCACATAAACAATTCGGCTAGTGTTGTAAATACGCAGAGCACTGTGAGACAAGAGCAAGAATTTAACATTTGGAAAAGACAAGCAACCTGTCTGGCAGAAGTACGGGCAATTATGATATGAGTCTCTGTTTTAAGAATTGTGCCTGAGGGCATTATCTGTACTGATATCACAGGAAGAATTATTTTCTTGTGTGAAGGTTACTGAAGAACTCTTGCACTAGTGTGTATGTAGCAAACCTGGATGTGCTCCAGTGGTGGTTCAAATTGCAAATTGACAACGGAAGAGTTGTTTCAAATTTTCGTTGTGATGGTACAGTCTGACCTACCATGTTTAGATTCACATGCCTAACCCAAACTGATGTTTCAGCAATGTGGATTAGGCCAGTGTTTTGTAAGACTCATAACAGCAGGTTATTCAAGTACAAAGAAGCCTAAGAGAAATTCCTGTCTAAGCTCAGTTGAAATTTCTTATCTCAGTAGTACTTTTGAACAGGTATCTTACTTGTCTTCTGTTTCTCCACCATTGCCTCACATGTTACTTTAACGTGAATATTGAGTTGGGCAGGAATTAATTTCTTGATGCAACATGCATCAAAGTCTTGATATTAGTGAAAGGTTCCGTTAATATTATTTTTCAATTTAATTTGACATTGAGTAGCTTGTCTGTTTCAAGTTGCAGTGTTTTGCATTTCATTTTGTCTTGATACCATAATACCCATACAGTTACGCTACATCATCCTGCTTGCAGTGATGTGATAAAGCTGCATTCCATCTGAAGCACCAGTGCAAGCATAATGGCTGTGATGGCAGCTTAGGCTAAAGCTTTATAGAGTTGTAAGCTGTTTCTTTTTAGATGAGTGATTTTATTTGAAGAGCCTTTGCTGGGGTAATTCAAGATACTTCATTTGTTTTATTCCTGGTTATCATTAGATAAGCTGTGTCTTTTAAAACATTTAATCTTCATCAATGACTCCTTAAAATGAAAAACTCAAATAGACCTTTCATTTCTAAGGCATGCCGCAAGGCAAATGCAGATTTTGAGTGTTGTGTGCCTCAGGCACATAAATCTGGAAATTCGATTGATTTTTTATTGGATTTTTTTTAATTATTATTAATAGAAAGCCATGTTGCTAGCCATATATTTGAAATACTGCATTAGAAATACACGCAACTTCAAAAAGAAGATGCTGAGGCTGAATTTCACTGTTCCGTCATTTGATCTAGAATTTCATTCTTGAATTTTTACCAGGCTGTCTAAATAGAGACATATGCATCAGAGTTGAATTTGAGCTCTTCCGTTTGTTACTGATTTCTAGAATGGCAATTGAGAAGACTTTGAGCTTTATTCTCACATTCAGTTGAGATGGGTTGCACGCAGTTTTTCCTGTATATTTTCTCAGCCTTGAATTTTTTTAAACATTCCACAGAATCACACAAAACTGCAGAATGGTTGAGCTTACAGTAAATTAGAAGCCATACCTTTGCCTGCAAGTCTGCAAATATATATAACTGTCGTAAACAGTGAAATTCTGTGATTTTGCTATGGGACTTTCACTGTGTCTATTCTCTCAATGTTCCCTTTAGCTGAAATATTACGTATCCAGCATTTCCACTAAGTGAAGCTATTTTCTATCATGATATGTTTTATTAGTTGGGTGTTTGTGCACTGCACATATAATGCACTGCTTTTCTGTTAATGGGAGACATGCATGACCAAAGAACCAGCTCAAATCTATCAGTTGCTTGTCAGTAATAGCAGGAAGGAGAAAACAGATGGCCATTCTTGCAGTGTATTTCCTTCCAGAATTAATCCCTGTATATGTGACCGTCTTGCTGGGATGGTTGTTTTCTGTCCCAAAAGGAATGCTCTTCAGACCACATCCTCTTGTTCTGAGGCTGTGGTTCAGCAGTACACTGCCCTTGGCAGCAAAGTGTTCCTGTTTGTGCCACAGTGCTTCGTCCTTTCAGTTGCAGTAGAGGTGCCATGAAACAGCTTAGGGAAGATTGCTTAGTTTAAAAATAGCTTGTAAAATTGGTGTGTGGGTGATTGGGTGTTTTTGAAGCTCTAGGATCCTATCCCTAAGTCTCAGATTGCTGGTGTAGCTGAAGAGGTGGTGTGCAATGGCACATGAGCAGGAATACCCTGAGCTACTGTTGTTGGTGATGGCCATGTAGCATTGACATTTTTCTTCATAGCTGCTCCAATAGCATTAACTCCAAATGAAGCCTAGACTCTTAAATATCTCTCAGTCCCTGTAAAAATGGTGTTTGCTGTTTGAAAGCTTCTGCTTGTCTAAGTTAGCCTGTCGTAATCATTGAGGTATGACATGGAGTCATAAGCTAAGTTTGCCAGATCTGTGCAGGTTTTCTAAGTCAGGTGCTGAGGGTTCCTGTCACAGATATTGGAGCAATGCTGGATATAAGATAATTAGAAATGTGCATCTCAGCCTGGTCCAGCAGTGCTTTGCTGCAAGTATGCAGCAGCAGTGATCCAGTGGAGGCGTTCCAGACATTGCACAGGTGTGCCGAAGCTTAAGATAGCACATGTATATAGTAAGTGCAGTGGTTCTTAGCATCACTGGGTTTACAACAAATGCTATAGAGGGCCTAGCTAAATTATGCAGTTTGAGTTTCTGGGAAGGGTTGGACAGGCTGAGTAGCGTGTGGTGTGCACATGACCCGGGCATGCTCAAAAGCAGAGAAAGTTCTGCTCAGGGCATACGTACCCATACATCTTCAGGAGCTCTTGGCTAGAAATGCTATAGTCCTCTTCTCTGAGGACAGTCCAGAAGACACCCGCTTTGTAAGATTTCACTCTCAGTATGGCACACCTGCTTTGAATAATTTCATCCCCACTATTATGCACTATTGATATGGAAATGGCAAGTCCATATAGATATGGGTGTGCTGAGCTAATGTTTTACAGCAGCTTAAAAGAGCTAAAAGGTAGAAGTAGAAGCACTGTTCTGGGGAGGATGTTTTCTTGGCAAGTGGTGCAGTTGTAGCACAGACATCAGTGATGCAAACTGGAAAAGCTGCAGTCATCCTCCTCCAACCATGCTTTTATATCCCATCACTTGCACTGGTGGACACTCAGCTGATGTTCTCCTGAGCCAGTTCCAGGTGCCAAACAAGGAACAACCTCATTCTGCACTCCAAAAGAATAGTTTCTGGCCAGTTTAGCTACTGAAATGAGATGAACCTGCATTTGATGTCAGTAAATACCTTCACTGTTACATCCCTGTACACGGTACAGTCAGTGATTTGCAAAGAACTTCACTGGACAATGAGCTTTCAAACTGTGCTGTTTGATGCTTTGGAGTAATCAGTGAGGTGTTTCTCTGGTATCCCTTTTCCTTAAGAAGAAGACAGTACAGCTGTATCTCAGTTGTGTAAGGCAGCATTTATCTTTGCAAAAGTATTATTCAGTGATTCAATGAAGAAACACCAAGGATGGATTTGGAACTATAGTAATTGTCTCTGGACTTGAGCGTAGGTGGAGTGAACACAAGGAGATTCAGAAATTTGTAGTTTTGTATGTCTATTCTATTTTCATTTATTTAATGTTGATTTTCAGAACCTAAGATATGTAGTTTAGATATAAAATATCTTTGCATTTAGTATTCCATGTTATGTATTTTTCATACTTTCTTTTTTTTACAGACTTTTTGGTGGAAAGCCTAGTAAACAAGTTCCCATCACAACAGCAGAAAATATGAAAAATTCAGTAGTCATCTCCAATCCTCATGCTACTATGAACCAGCAGGGTAATCTTGATTCACCATCTGGCAGTGGTATACTAAGCAGTGGGGGCAGCAGTCCTCTCTATAGTAAAAACACAGATTTGAACCAGTCTCCACTAGCTTCTAGTCCCAGTTCTGCACATTCAGCTCCTTCCAACAGTTTAACATGGGGCACCAACGCAAGTAGCTCTTCAGCTGTTAGCAAGGATGGCATTGGCTATCAGTCTGTCAGCAGTCTTCATACCAGCTGTGAATCCATTGATATCTCTCTGAGCAGTGGAGGTGGGCTGAGCCATAACTCCTCCGGTAGCTTGATTCCAGCCTCTAAAGATGATTCTCTGACTCCCTTTGTCCGAACCAACAGTGTTAAGACCACACTGTCTGAAAGGTTAGTAGTTATTTACACTCATTTCCATATACTCGTATGTATTTCCAGTGTGAGTGATGCTCTGTCAGCAGTAGGCAAGAGTGTAGTTGCAGTTCAAGTTGTGCTTCTTGTGAGATGGTATTGAATGAGATTACTAGAACAAACTCAGTAACTATTCTAGGAAAGGAGCCCAGTTCAGAGCAAGTGAATATGTTCAGGTGAGATTTTTCATTTGCTGTGGTAATCAGTGTGACAGCTTTTCTTGTTACTGTATTATACTTAATATATGAATTCTGCATCACATATCCTTTCTGAGTTACTTCATCTGTTGATGATGTTCAAAAAAAACTCCAGTGTTATGACAGTTTTAATTTGAGAAGCTACTGCTTCTTGTTTAACTTCTTGTTCATAACATTTGATAAAGGTTGAATCTGGGCTACCAGTGCTTGCATGTTGTGATAATGACAAGAGTTTATGAAAAGAAGATATGATTTGACAAGCTTTTAGATTGGAGCTCATGTTGAAAAGTCCCTGACTCTGTGGTCACTTGATCCCTTCTCTGCCTCTCCCTCCTGCCCTCTATCCCATCTCCAGCTGCCCTCTGCATTCTTCTGGTGGAGGTGTTTGTGTGAATGCGTTACACAAATCACCTGGGATTTGGATCCAATTGGACACTTGACCATTTCAGGCTGATTGGTTCCCCAGCTGTCATCAGTAGCTGGTGGTAGGAGTGGGGAGCAGGCTGATCAGGGAGGAGGGAACAGCACTGCTTTTCCAGCATGTTGAAGTAGCATCTGGATAAAACAGGCAGAGTCTTTCAGGGCATGCTCTGTTGTAGAAGGTGGTACCCCACAAGTGTTGGAAATAAGCTATATCCTGATGTCTAATTACGTAGTCAAGTGACACAATTTTTGCATTTGCATCTTAATGCTGAAGTTATTGCTGAATGTAATGTTCTGATGGTTTGGGCTTCTGTTTGTGTTTTATTGTAATTCCTTTCTGTTCTCTCTTTTCATTCTAATATTTTTCTGTCTTACTGGACTGGTTCTTCTAGCCCTCTTTCTTCCCCTGCTGCTAGTCCCAAATTCTGCAGAAATACTTTGCCCAGGAGACAGGACAGGTAATGCTGTCTCAGGACAGTAGAATGCACAAGGCTGTAGGTTTTGTTGCCCATCTTGGTGACGCAAATTGTTTTGTGAAAGATGTACTCAGTCGAGTCCTCTGCTGTGTTCATTGTTCAGCTGTGAACTGACACAAAGATATGCCAGTGAGAGTGCACTCAAACACCCCATATATCTACCTAAATCTGGATTGTGGCATATGGCAGAGTTGGCATGATCTTCTCATTGCTCTTGATACTGGGAACATCTTTTTATTTGGGGTTGTTTGTTTTTTTTTTTTTTCTGAACGTTTGCTCATTTCTTTGCCAATTTTTGTTCTGTCATTCGAAACTCTCACTAGCATTTCAGCATCCTTCTGGCATGCTGCTTTTCTCACTGCGTTTCAGGCTTGTCACCTATGTCGTGAAGTCCCAGTGTCATTCAGTGTTGTCAGTCCCTTATTGCAGTTTGATACGTGTTTCGTCGGGGCTTGGGCTCAACCATCCTTCTAAAAATGAATGTAAAAGCTGGAAAAGAAGACCTGAATCAAAACGTTTCAGTTTGCTGACGGAATTTAAGCTGAGATTAGTACATTTAAACAGCTCGATCCTGTTAGTCCCGTAGCACACAGCTGCAGAGTAATATCAGGCTGCATTCCCAACCGGTAGTGCTGAACAAAGTGGGAGGAAGGTGGTTCTGACCAGCAGATTCTCATCAGTTTTCAGAAATAGCCTGCCGAAATGGGGATTTTTAAGCATATGCTTGACATGCAGTATTTTTACGTTCATTGTGGACAGAGAAATGGCAGAATCACTTTGTGTGCAGATGAGCTTCATTAGCATGGTGTCAGCTGCATGCCTGTGAAAAACCACACCTGGGGAAGGAGGTTTTTGCATGTTCCTATAGGAAGGCCCCAGCACTTTTTTCCTCTGAAGAGGTGATGCAGATGTTTGCACTCCCTTCTTCACTCTTATCTTAATCCTTCCCTGTTGTCCTTCTCTGAAGTTCTTCTCTTTTAACTTTTCTGCAGCGACCCACATCTTGATAGGAACACTTTGCCTAAGAAGGGACTCAGGTATTGGTGTTTCCACGCAGTTCAACAGTTTGTGTGGTGGCTTTGGAGTTTGCCTTGTGTTTCTGTTGTGGCTGGTGGTGATGGTTGCAGTGCTTGCAAGAGGTGGCAACAATCTTCCTTCCTTTTCTTCTTTCTTTCTTTATTTTTTTCTTTTTCTTTTTTCTTTAATCCTTAAATGAGGTCGTTTTCCACTGTGCTTTTCTTTCTTTTTTTTTTTTTTTTTTTTTTTTTCATCCAGTGGCTTGTCTGCTTAAGCAAGAGTTGTGGCTTTTGCTGGAAAGCACCTCATCAACCATCACTGGGCTCGCTTTGGAAGCAATAATTTTGCTGCTTTTGTGGCTCTTACATGCAGTGACATGAGATTATGTTCACCCCAGGGTCCTTAGTGTTCGTACAACAGCAGAAAATATTTTCAGTGTCATCCTAAACCTTTTAGGATGGGTATAGACATATTCACTTTACAAAAGATATTTCCTTCTGAATCCTTAAGGCACACAGGCATCTCAGAGGTCATTTCTACTTATCTAGAAAAGAGCAAAAGAATTCCCAAAGAAACCTCTGGCGACTGTCCGCTAACATATTTTGTACATCTCTAAGACTGATTTTTACAATGTTCAACATTGCACGGATGTTTTTTTTTATTCCATGTATACAAGTGAGATTGCCAACATGAAGTCTTCTAATTAAACACTTAGTGTTACAGAATTTATGGGAGATATCAAACAGTTTAGAACTTCAGAACTGCTTAATGCAGCTTGCAGGATCTCTGAGTTCAAATGGCAGCTGCAATTAGTTCTGTGCTCTATGCATCATTCTTTACAGCAACTTTATCCCATGAAGCCGAGTGCTAAAAGCCTTTCTTGAACTGGAATTTTGTTTAAAATGTTTGTGTGGTGATCGAGTATGTCTCTAATACATAAATGTTTCAGTCTTAGGAGAGAGTCTTTGAGTGCTGAAGAGGTAGGTGTTGATCATGCAGAAACCCCCCATTCTTAATAAACTGGTATATGTGTCAAGTTTACCTTCCAAAAAGGCTGTGTAGTCTCCATGTTGATAATTTAATTATATAAATTATTTAATTTCATTTTGAACCAGATGAGATGCACCTGCCTTTAATGTCTGTGTAATATAAATTATTGGGTTCCCAACTTGTTTAAAAATCTGATAATGGCTTTCTTGACTTGAATTTGATTGTAGTATGACATAAATCCAGCTAATCTTAGCACCAAAATATTAAAATAAGGATACATTTTGGCATATCCTATGGAAAGGAAGGGTTTTCCAAGCTATGTCTTTGTTTTTCAGTCATACCTATGTAACACACGCTGCACTTGATTCTGCAGTACTACACTACACAATTTCTATCGGTAGCTTTTTGTTAACTGCTAGTTTGTTGTTGTTGAAGCTGTAGGAAAGGAGAAATCTTTAAATTTGGTATGAAAGTTTTTCCATCTTTCGTTCCCTCTCCCCCTCCTCAAGCTTTGTGACATTCCATGGTTTGTTTGTTTGTTTGCTCTTTCTTTATTCCAGTATTTGCCAGAGTTCATTTTGAAAGAGCCTTTTTGCTTTGTGCAGGTATACTCCTTCCTCCCAACTTCGTAGCCAGGAAGATGCAAAAGAATGGCTACGGTCACATTCAGCAGGAGGGCTCCAGGACACTGCTGGCAATTCTCCATTTTCATCAGGATCCAGCATAACATCACCTTCTGGAACTAGATTTAACTTCTCCCAGCTTGGTGAATAGCATGTGTTTTGATAATCATAGCAATGCTTTGTGTGCTTTGAAAATAGCATATGATGTAACGTAATGCTCTCGCCGCTCCAAGTACCGCTTTGAACCTTCAGGAAGCACTTTCATTGAAATTACTGTGACTAATTAGTATTGGTGTCTTGTGTGCCCAAAGGTAGCATAGTTACAGTAACGTCTAAAAGTATTTCCCTTGGAATCATCAGATGCCTTAATCTGAATTGTGAGCTATTAAACAGAGCCATTGGTTAATATCACACGTTTCTGTGTTTGAAAGAATGAAAATGTTGCCTGCCTGCTTGGTAATGTTTTAAAGGCCAAGCATATCGCTTAGCTCTCTGTCTGTATCAGCTGGCTGATTTGAAAATTTAACAAAACGGAGTCTGAAATAATATCCAAAAGCAGAGAATTATAACTCAGAAAAATTCTTTAACTTAATTACGCTGATAAAAGTAAATGAAGGAAACAACAGAAGGAGCTTAACAGGATCCATAATGGTTTTAGTTGACTACCCGTGTCTGAAATAAACTGTTAGCATGCTAGAGTATTTGGAAACAGGAAGTGACAGGACACCCCGAGGAGATTACCAGTTGAACAGCAGTTCTGTTGTTTTCATTTTTCCAAAAATTATTGTTAAATAGCAGGAATAATTTATCACAAAAAGTGCTCAAAAAATTATGAAAACTGGAATGGAAGTTTTATGCTCTCAGCACTGGCTGGGAGAGCATTGGATCTCAAGGCAAATTGATGTTTCTGTGGTATCTTTTAAACTGAAAATTCTGCAAGAATTCATGCTTGTGTACTGCTTAGAATTCTTAGAGCCTCATAGGGGAAATAAGCTGTTCAGAAATATACAACTATTAGGAAACTAAAGGTGTTAAAATTTCCAACTTCCCCTAAATACACATGAAAATACCATTTTCTGGGAACTTGAAGAATTCTAAGGAGATTGTTCATGAGGCCTGTTCTGCGTAAGCAAAATATTAGTTTAAATTTGCCTGGGCATTTTACACCTTTTTAAGGAAGGACTGTTTCAAATTAAGTGAGAATTAATTCATGCCTGTGAGGTGTTACTGAGCTGACTGAGTTTGCCTGTAGAAGCATGGACTTATCATCCAGTGTTTAGAATGACCTTATTTACTTGAGTTTTCTTATTTTTTAGCTTGAGTTGCATGCCTCTTACTTGAATCCATTGAAATTAGAAACATAATGAAGTCTAGAGTGGATGACATGAAAAAAATTGTGTCTTAAAATAAATGTTTTCTGATAGCTGCACCAATATCAAGCATGAAGATTTGTGGTCACGCAAATAAATTGCCCTTTATTCTGTGCTTTACAGCAAGCCCAACCACTGCAGCCCAGATGAGCTTGTCAAATCCAACCATGCTGCGGACCCATAGCCTTTCCAATGCAGATGGCCCCTATGACCCCTATAGTGACACACGCTTCAGGAACAGCTCCATGTCCTTGGACGAGAAGAGCAGAACAATGAGCCGATCTGGCTCGTTCCGTGATGGCTTTGAAGAAGGTCAGTGCAGTATGTGGTGCTGGAAATGAGCAGAAGATAGCATTCTCCGCTAAACCAAATGTAAATTTAGTGCTTCATTTCAGCATATGGGTCATTTCAGAGCAGTTTTCTGTGTAACATTCTCAGTATTATATACAGAACTCTGATCCTAGTCATCTTTGTTCCTGTGATACTCACTCAGCTATCCTTCTGGCTGAACATAGGATGGCATATAAGTATTCTGCACATGTAAGTATAGAAATGGTTTAAACACATCCTGTGCTTCATTTTTAGTGATCTTTCAATGTTTTAAATTCATTTTAGAGTTAGCCCATTAAAGTGTATTCTTGAATAGGCATATCCATCTGAACCTAGGCCTCCATACTTCTGTTTGTAGTATAAATAATTGACATTAGTCAGACTGTTGTTGCTATTCCATTTAACTTCCAAGTATTTGATCTGTATGCAGTTTGTCTTTCCTTGGTATTTCTGCCAGATGCTGTGGGTTCATATCTGCACAGCATTCACAAAAGGAACCTGAATAGTTCTTCAAAACATTTGAACTTTTTTTTCTTCCTCATCTTCATTTCAAGTATACATATTCATGCATATTTGATAAAAGAAGCTCAAGTAAGTACAGGAATAAAACATCATTTACCTGTAAATGAAGATCTTATTTGATTGCTGCTGATCATGTGTCCTTGTGTCTGTATGAGGAACAGATAGCCTACTCAGGCTCTGACTAGACACCAAAAACCCCATATGGCTGCATGTCACAAAACATACCATGCACTTTGAGAAGTCATAGGAAGCTGACAGGCTTAGCTTTTCCAGTCTCCAGTGGTAAGGATTGGTAGTTTGGTTGGGTAACAGGTGCTTTACCAATACAGCTCATATAAGTCTTCTCTGGCTTGCTTCCACTGCTGAAGGTTTGTGCTTTTGGCAGTATGAATGCCAGTGCCCTGTGGTTGTCACCCACTAGAGCATCCAAGCCATGCTTAAATGCTTGTAGGAGCCTCTTAGAGCCACCAGGTGCCTTTCTGTGGATGCTAGTTATTCCATCTGTTTTCTGACATTGGAAGGGATGGAGAATGTGTATTGGATGTGGCTTCAGACAGATTCAGGGCTAATTCGTTATTGATTTTAGCCAAACTGTAACTCCATTACATCCAAATGTATTTTAGAGGCCCACGGTTGAGGATCTTCATTAGGGGTTGAGAAGAATAACTCCTGTTAGGCTGAATCTGTGTCGCTACAGGAATTGGCCTTTGTTTGTGCAGCAGTCTCAGAAAGATAGATAATCAAAGAGGGTCAAATACTGCCTGATTCTTAGTCAGCTGAATTCTGTTCTGGGATGAACAGTTCTCTTACTAAATAGGAGGTTCTTTTGGAAGGAAGGGTCTCAGGACTGGGGAGATGGCAGGAGGAACAGCCTCCAAACTACCCAGAAATTTGGTGGTTAAGCACAGCCTGAACAGGTCTTATGGTTCTCCCATTTCTGCACTTCCCTGAGAGTGCATCCTCACCAGGAGCTGTGTTGCTGCTGGCTCTCCGCGGATGTTTCATCCTCCAAGAGAGAGAGGAATTAAATCCATTGTTGTCAGGATATAAACATTTATTCCTTTTTGTGCTACTGACTGAAATATCTGCTGTTCTTTCTGCTTTTGAGGCAGTTGATCGTGACGAGGCTGTTTCTTTTCTAATGTTAAGAAATACAACATGCTTGCTTATGCATTTATAAAGTTTTCAAATAATAGTTCCAAAACAGTCTGGGTTTGTAATCTGCATGCAGATGCAGGTTAACTGCAGCGAACAAGAATCACGTGAAGAGCATAGCTGCCTTCAGGCTCCTAATTAAATAGCCTTAAAGTAGCAATACGCAGAAACTTTACCATGAAGTTGCACCTAAGTATTAATTCCTTGGTTGCCCTTGACACTAGACATCTCAAAATATTTGCACCTTCAAATGTTGCAGTTTTACAGGGTAGGAGTGTGATTCGCAGAGTTGTACGTTCTCTCCCTTTTTTCAATCTGTTTCTTTCCTTAAAGTCCCAATGCAATCTTAATATTCCCAGATGATGTGAACTTAAAAACTTGTGTCCCCCATTCCATTTTAAGGAGATCTGCCTCTTGTCTGGTAGAGCAGCTTCCATGAACACATCTTTTATGTAGAACAGGTGGGAAATTTTCATCTTGGAAAATGATGACTGAAGAGCCGATAACATATAATTGAGTATATTACAAAGAGGATGGTTATCCATTACTTCTCATACCATCAAGGTCTGGAGACACATAAGGAACTTTTTGACCGATTCAGCAGCAGTTCTAATACAACTGCAAAATATATTTCTATAATATATATTATATTATATAATATATAATATATTTCAGAGCAGAAGTTTTTATTACAGACAAGGTGTATCAGTGAATTCGGAAGAAACTGAGCAACTTAATGGTGGATCATAGCAACTATGAAAAATAACGGTCTGAATGCAGCTTCCATCTCAGGAATTTCCATCTCTGCTAATTCGCAGAAGATGCAGAGGTGTACCTGGTGAAAAATCAGCAAGAATCTGCCTTTTTACATTTCTTTCCCTAAACATCTGCTGTAATTGCAGCCAGAGATGGAACGTGTGATTAGACAGACCTTGGGCTTGACTCATTGTGGTTATTCTTAATTCTTACTGCAGTGCCATCCTTAACATCTCGCTATAAAGATCATTTTAATTGAAAACATTATTAACCAGAAAGGGCAAATGGGTGTGAGTTTTTTTGCTTTATTGTGGGTTTTTTTTTCTTTTAATTGTCTTAAATTCCTCCAGAAGCCGACTTGGACTTTGTTCACTTCTCTTTCCAGCCAAGCCTTAGGATATAATGTCGATGTGAAAACAGAACCCATTTATTTTGAGTGTAGGAGAATTTCAGTAGGTAATTAAAACACAATGGCAGCTTTTCTCAGCTTTTTTTTTTTTTTTTTTTTTCCTGGAGCATTGAGATGAAAGAAAAAGAGATTTCATTTGATTGGTGTGAAGTTATCAGAAGTTCAAATGAAGGCCTCAGTATTTTGTTTCTAAAAATAAGAAAAGGAAAGGTAATCATGCATGTTTTGGTAGCTCAGATAATAGCTTCAGGTAGTTGTTCTGAACAGTGTACTCGTAAAGAAGTGTTCAGATCATGAACACCTGTGAGACAGCTCCATCATAGCTAGTGAAGGAAGATAGAGCTGTTTCAGAAGAGTGCTGAGCTGAGTGCTGAGCCCCCACTGTAGTGATTTCTGATGGAGGTGCTCCAAATCTTCTGGAGCGTCTGCTTGCATCCTGGAGCTGGGCATCGTGTTCCTCTCTGGCCATCTCCATCCTGCTCTGTGTTTGGACTGCTTAAAGAAAACGGCCTCCTCCTGGTCTCAAGTAATGCCGAAGATGAAGCAGTTAGGCTTACTTCTGTAATCTCTCCTGCTTTACAGTCTCTTTCTCCTGAGTCTTAAGAGGAGACTGTCGAGAGAAATACTTCTTTCTAAATAAATCTTCATTGAAACTTTTCTTTTTAATCTTGGTAATGGCACCACTTTCCCCAGAAAAACTTGTAGTATTCAATTTTTAAAACAGCTTTACCAAATCGGAGTTTATAGATTATGCTACCTGGCTGCCTCTTCTTCCTGCTGAACATTGTGCAATAACATAATTAAGTTTATGGTGGGTGATGATGGAAGTATTTCCTCAGTAGGCAAATAGCTGGTAATAGATGATCTGTGGCGACCTCTGTGTGGTCACTTTATTCTGTTTATTTTCTTTCCTCCAGTGCATGGTTCTTCTCTCTCTTTGGTATCCAGTACGTCATCTATTTATTCAACAGTGAGTATAATGGAATTAATTGTTTTGCCTTATTAATCAGAATTGGTGAATAACTAGCCTTTTTGTATCTGTTACTTTTGCCATTCAAGGAGGAGGAATGCTAGCTATGAAAGAAATGTTGGTCTTCATAAAGATGCCTGTAGATATCTAGCAGCATCCTCATTAAACAGAGTTGATAATGGTGTAAAAGCAGCAGTTCAACGTTTGAGTCAGTGTTTTACAACTCTTCTGAATAGATTTTTCTTCTGAAGACCTCAGTAGAATTAAGGAGCCTTGAACTTAATTATTTCATACAACAAATTTGAGTGCTTCAAGTCATTCTAGCCTTTCATTTTACTGCTGAAGAAGTTTGAATAAGTGGTTTGGTGCCCTCAGTATCCAAGCTAGATAGATTAAAGCTGGATCGTGCATTCCTAGCATACTATGATCACAATTTAGGAGGTTCCTAAAAACTGGACTCTTTTAAAGAAATGAATGATAGAAAATTCGGAAATATATGTGAATTGAACAGAATCTTTCGTTTCAAATCATTATGCAAGTATGATGCAACTCCACAGTTAGCACATATCCACAGCTGAAACAAGCCAAAGTGACACCTGGTGAGAACATGGAAGGACTTGCTCTTGGAAGACCATGCGTAACTGTTTATGAAGTCAGCCAGCCAGCTTAGTGTTATTTCTTGTATCTGTTTCACTGATAAGCAGAGAACATGTGTACATGGCCTTAAGGCCTTGATAATCATTTGAAAATATTGCCTTCCATTATGAACCTTGCCTCAAGCAAGGTCTGTGTGGAGCCAAAACAGATAACGGATTGGAAGGATGGAAAACAGACCTTTCCTTGTAGCCACAAGTGCCACAAGGAAAGTAGTCAGAAGCTACTGCTTACGTTTCTGGTTCATGTGCTTTCTGTCCAAGCCTGAGTGGTTCTTAATAGTGTGGTTTGACAAGTATAATTTTCACAGTGGCTGGTACTGGACATGTTTACATAAGAGTAGTGGAGTGTGTGACTTTTTACTATGTCCTTCTCCTTGGTGATAGCTTTGGTTAGAAACAAGCCACAGTAACCAAAATTTTGTCCTGCAGACCACAGTGGATGGTCAATACATCCACTTTCCATGCTCATATAACTAGTTGTGTGTCCTCAATTTTTCATTACCACAGTGCCTAGATAGCATCAAGTGGTAGTAATTTTCTTCAGGTCACTGTGGAATGCAAAAGCATGACCACTATCCCGTGGAGAGCTGAGCATGCGAGTTAGGAAATTGCCATGGATCTCCCATGGCCTGTGACAGTCCTGTCTCTTCTGAACCTCATGGAATTCCCTTTGCACTGAACAAGGACTTCAGCCTTTCATGACTCAGACTCAGTGGTGTGCTGGCTGACAAATTGGGAAGTGGAGACAAATTCCTTCATGTAGAGGAAGTGCTGTACAAGCAGCTTGCTTTCTTTATCCCAAACAAATAATCTAAGATGGAGTATGGATGTGAAAATCCTAAATAAGAAATTACCACTTGAATTTTTGAAAATCATATTAATAGTAATGATTATAATAGTTAAGATTGTTGTACTGGTTCCATTGTAATGTCCTCATATATTCTCCTCCGGTTTTATTTTATAGCCTGAAGAGAAGTGCCAATCAGAGGTAAGAGCTGTTAGTGTTTGACAGACGTAAATATTCTGTCAAGACACCGCATTTTCTGTCTTACTGTTCTACTGCTCCATGTCACGATGCAGTAAAGAGATCTCTTAAAATATACAGATTCGCAAGCTACGAAGAGAGTTGGATGCATCCCAAGAGAAAGTATCAGCTCTGACAACTCAGCTGACTGCGAATGTGAGTACAACTCAAAGAGTAAACTCTTAACAGGGAATGCATTTAATGCACCAATTACCACTGCAGAATAAAAAAAAAAGAACAAAACAAATGTGTATAATATTCAGTTTGTATTACCTGTGCATTTTAAAAGAATAACTGCATGCATATGTGGGACCTTATGAAAAATAACATGCTCAGTCCTACTGAGTTACTTTATGCCTTCTGTTATATACTGAATTATAATGTTTGCTTTGCTTTAAAAGTCTGATATAAATAGCATCTTCAGATATTGAGAGTCACTGAAGACTGGCTCTTTTGTTTGTTATTTTGTAAGTAGTGTCTTGTTTTGATATTTGAGTGGGATGAGCTACAAATGATGGCTGAACCTGGTAGGAATAAAAATTGATAGAAACCTGGATTGCAAAGCAGTATGTTTTCCTATTCCATAGAGAAGTGGGCTGATGGAATCATAGCTAACAATGGCATAAGGGGCTGTGAGAATTAATTTACAGTTGCCCAAAGAGTGAACATACCTGATTTTTGCCAGTGTAGGCAATACCTCTGGAATTTGGTGTTTACACTTAGAGAAAAAGGAGTTGAAGCCAGGAAGTGTTGAGGCAATGCTATGCATGACCCAGAGCAAGTTTATTTGTGTGCTCTATTCTGGAGTCACAGATAGAAGTAATCTGAAGAACAGAAGCTTGCTACAAAAATAAGCAGCTCTAGAGTAAACAAGCTGCAGATGAACAGTCATCAGCTTGGATCATACTGACATCCTTGGTTGTGGGAATAGATAAACGTACGAGCACATGCTACTGAAGAGGACATTGTTGTCCGTCAGCTCTTTGAATAGGTGGAATACTAAACTTGGCAAAACTTGTAAGATTCCCTTACATGTGCTGTTTGTTAATCCATGTAATCCTGTTTGCTTTCTCTTTTTTTTTTTTTTTAATTTCTTGTAGTGTTTTGATGAGTATTACAGAACACCATTTCACCCTCCCACCCCCCATTCTCTGCCCTCCCAATAGAAACTTTGCAGTCTGCTTTTTAAATAAATGTTTACATTTTCAAACACATGTAGTAATGGTTTAGCTTACTTGGTATTTTCTCACAGCCTCAGCTCTGCTTATTTTCATAGGGGCTGATGGGAATGAAAGGTGCACATCCCTGTGTTATTGTACTGTTTGTGTTTGTTTGCAGTGTGAATTTGAGAGCTATTATTTAGGGTAAGTCAGCTGTGTGCTGATGATGACCAAGTCTGGAATGGCTCTGTGAAGGACTGTGCCATATATATATTTAGCTGAGCCAATGTCCATTTCTGCTTGGAAAGATTTGACACAGTTTTGCTGTTTTAAGTAGATTTAAAATTGAAAAATGAAATATTTGTTGTGGTAATTGTATGGCTAATGAGACATACATTGAGCTATGCCTATGTTCAGTTATTTCAACATGTGCATATATGTGTGTATAATAATAATGCCTTACCGTGGCACTAGAAACATAGTTCCCATTTATCAAGTTTTCCATCTTCTCAATCTACTCCTCCTTTCTTTTACTTCTCAGTCATTTTCAATTCCTAATACAGTTAACACTGGTTTCTCAGTGCTTCACGTGGAAAGAACAGAGGGTAATTCATAGAATCACATAATAGAATCATAGAGTGGCTTAGGTTGAAAGGGACCTTGAAGGTCATTGAGCTCCAACCCTGCTGTCATGGGAACTGGCCAAGCACCAGGAGGTTCTGGATATTATTCAGCAGGTTGGACCTTCGTGGCAAGTCAGGTGCCCCCAGGTATTGGAGAGACTGCTGAGTTAGTTGCAAAGCATCAGCTGATGGAGCAGCTAGCAGACTAGCTGCAGGACCTCAGTGCTGTGTCTGTTCTGCAGCGCAGCACAGTGAGCCTCTCGGCCTCCATAACTTCCAGCATCCTTCCACCTTAAGACAGCTCTCTGTTTTAAGAATGACACTGATAGAGTTAATTGTGCAGATTAATTATTGGCTCTCCTTTACAAGGAAGAATTGATTGACTTGGATTGGGCACTGACTAGTGAGCATGACCTGTTAGATAAGTTATATAAAAGACGGCTACAATTTTAACTAACTTCCTGTGTTTTCTAGTAAACATACAACTTAGAAACCTAAAAATACTAATTTTCATGCATTTCATTATTTTAGTATGGTGAATATTTAGGGATAGAGCTCGATAACTAATGTAGAAAAGCCTTAATATGGAAATATAGGTGTCCTTGACTTGAAATAGTCTGCTGCTGTTTTGTGTGAAGCCTGCTATCTCCTAGTGTTAGCAGTGCTTTCAGATATCTGATCTGTTTGCTTATCAGCGGTGTCGTAGCTATTTCTAGTCTGGTTTTCTTGGAAACTTAGTTAGCACATCTGTATGTGATAGCATTTTTATGACTGGAATCAAAACTATTTTTGAAAAATGCTTTTCCTTTGCTTTTTTTGTTTTGCAGATATTAAAACTGAAAACATTTTAGGAAACTTTTAGAACTAATTATAATTCAAGACAGTGGAAGTTTTATATATTGTTACCAACATCTGGCAGCAAAAATAGGCAATTTTCTGTCCTCCAGCTGCACTCAGTTGCCTTGTTTATCTGCACATACTTCATCATTTGTTAGGAGAAAATGAAGATGGTGCATTTTCCAGCTTTACCTGTTCACCCCAAAAGCACACTTAATTTCCCTTTTAACACCTTTAATTAAAGCATCTCTTGTGATTTACATTCTTTCACTGTATTTCACCTCTGTAACATGATTTTTGAACTAACATTAGTGTCAATACTTTGCTGCTTCAGTACAGTTAAATAACAACCAGCTGTGTCGGTCTCTGCAACTTTTTACAGCATCTTTCTACAGATTTTTGGAGTTCTTATAATTGGTTTAGTACAGATTATACAAATCTTCACTTTTAAATCAAAAATTAGAAGCATTCAAGGGAATCCTGAAAATTCTCTGAAGCAAACGTATCCTCTAACCTTTAATTTTCTGTTTCAAATTGCAGTTCTGGTTTTCTATTGTGTAAATTCTGAGTGCATGGGGAAAATACTGACGCAGAAAATATTAATCTAGTAGGAGGAAATATTCTGCCTGATGTTCTGCTGTTGTAGAACTTGGTTAATATTCTATTTATTGCTACGTTTTGAAGACTTTTTAGGTTATTCTCCTAAAAATTATGTGTTAGTGGTTTTTTGGGTTTGGTGAGGTTTTTTTGTTCTGCTTTGTTTTTTGTATTCTTTGGGGAAAAGGTTTAAACTCCTTGTAATATGTTCTCTGGCAAGAGTTGCATTAACTCTGAGGGTACTTGCAGGCTATCCCTAAGTAGCTTTATACAGAGCTATATAATGGCCTTGTACATAGCTAATGTAACAGCCCACATTGAAAAGTCAGAGATTAAGCCTGAGTTGAAAAATGAACAGCAAGAGATGTTTAGAACCATGGGTTGTTTAGTATCTTTTCTACTCCCTGTGTTTTGTGGTAGGAGGTCCTTCATGCCATTGGTTGCAGTAGCTTTGAGATGCAGCTCAATAACCAAGGAGGGCCTTCCATGCCTGTTTGGTATCAGGAATATACCCAGGTGACAGGTGCATTCCCTAAAATGTCTCTTAAAGCCTCAGCTACTTAATATGTGAGTTTCAATAAAAAGAGTCTGTTGTGTCATTCTGTTTTGACAAAGTGGCAAAGTGTGATTTCACTTTATCACAGAATATAAACAGATTTAAACAACCCAGAAAAGTACATGAACTTGAATAGCTTGAGATAGGGCTCTGTAAAGGACCTTATCTCCCAGGGGCCAGAAGAGTTTTTTGGTATCAGATAGATCCTGGTAAACGTTTTCACAGTACATGCTCAAGCCATTTGACTCACTGCTGTTTTCTCTGTATCATCAATAGGACAAACAATGAAGTGCAGTAGGTGATGTGTTCCAATACCTGCACAAATATTGTTTGGGAGAGAACCAAGTGCTTCTGTGTTATTTAATTTTCAGGCCCACCTTGTGGCAGCATTTGAGCAGAGTCTGGGAAACATGACGATCAGACTGCAGAGCCTCACCATGACAGCTGAACAAAAGGCAAGTGGAGAAGTACAATCATAGAATCATAGAGCCAGTAAGGTTGGAAAGGACCTCCAAGATCATCCAGTCTAACTGTCCACCTATCACCAGTATTTCCCACTAAACCATGTCCCTCTATACAGCATCTAAACTCTGTTCACCCCACTCTCTGGGCCTGGCCATCCAGCCAGTTGTTTACCCAGCAAAGAGTGTACCTGTCCAAGCCGTGGGCTGCCAGCTTCTCCAAGAGAATACAATGGGAGATAGTGTCAAAGGCTTTGCAGATTAAATAAATTTCTTCCCAATGCATTCACACTTGTGTCCAAAAGAAGTGCAGTGTTTTCTTGGACAGTGGACGTGGATATAAATTTTTCCTCTATTACAGAGCACGTATATCTTTTGTATTAAAATAACAAAGCTATTTTGCATCCTCTTCAGGATGTGCTTCCCCAGGTGTATACCAAACTTCATTTTCCTTTCCTTGGACATATATATTCCAAAAATTCTGTCAAGTCCTAGTGCTTGGTGGTACAGCTAGGTACCATCTGCATTTTCTGACATATCACCACTGTTTCCTTTTCTAAGGACTCTGAACTGAATGAGCTAAGGAAGACTATTGAACTACTGAAGAAGCAAAATGCTGCTGCCCAGGCTGCCATTAATGGAGTCATCAACACACCTGAGCTCAACTGCAAAGGTGAGAAGCAAGCACTGTGTTTCATGACTCTGCAGTGCTTGTGGGATTTGAGTCCTCTTGGTAATATCTGATGCAGCTCTATCTGTCAGAGATCAGCTTCATGTCACGACCATGCTCTCCAGTTACTTGATTTTACACAGTGTGGGGATTCGGAACAGATATCTGTGTAAATAGTATGGTAAATTCTACAGAAATAAATGAATGTGTTAGAATTTGAGTGTGAGCTCACTGAATTTACTGTAAGCATTGAGTAACTCACCCATCTAGATGCTCATGTGAAACACCAAAGAACCCCTTTTCGGAATGGTCAAACACTTGACTTTATTTTCTTGGTGTTTTCTGTGATCTCCAATATGAAGTTAATGCAGTCTTGTTGTATCTGACTTCTGTTACTTATCCCAATTGTTTATGCTGGGATAAAATGCTGAAGGAGATGTTTGAGTGGTTTGGGTCTGAGATTTTAATCTCTTCATGAGAAATAAGGATTATGAGCACTGTGTTGAAATAAACAGAACCTCAGCTGGGGTTAGTGATTGCTTAAGTGCTGTTTTTTCTTTCAAACTCTTCATTTGAGATTAAATGATTAATACAAAATATCATATTGAACACCACCTCTGTTGCTGTGCAGGAACTGGAGCTGCTCAACCCACAGACTTGCGGATCCGAAGACAGCACTCTTCGGATAGCGTCTCCAGCATTAACAGTGCTACCAGCCACTCTAGCGTGGGAAGCAACATAGAGAGTGATTCAAAGAAAAAGAAGAGGAAGAACTGGGTGAGTGTCTGCTAATGGATCCTGTGTGGTTTATATAGAACTGTCAGAACATGCATGGTGAAATCTCACCATGCTCAGCTCCTCCCTCCCCACATGCAGCAGGTCAGCACAAGAACTAGGTGCTGTTTAAATCCTGCGTAAATACCCTTTGGAAGACTTAATTGAGTTGTAAGTGATGTATATGCTTGTGTTGACTCTGTGTAGGATTGAATTTTATGTTAACAGCCAAAAGGCTGGTTCTAAAGTAGAAAGAGCTGTCAAAAATCAGTCTGGCTAAAAGTAGTATGGTGTCCAACCCCTCAGGGAAAGCTCTACATTTGTCATTAAAATAGAACAAGTCCACAATGAGAGATTGTTTTTATATTTTTTTTCTTTTTGCCTTATAGGACTTTCTTCTTTTAAGTAAACATGTTAGACACTTTAAGAGCTCTATCTGGAATGTTACAGTGAATTTCTACACTAAAAAAATATCAAGTTTTCAGAAATTACTGTGATAAACATACATTATTCAGGATTTTGCAATACTTACTTTTCATTTCCCATTTTTCCTTCTTTGCTCATCTTGTACTGTGTACAAGGTACCATGTACTGGAGGAAAGGTACACTATATTAAGCTCCATTTTGAATTAGACCATAACTGCCTTAGTGACCTAGTCTGAATGTAGTTTGGACTAAAGTCCCTAGATCCCATACTGTAGCCAGTGAATCTTTCCACCCCTTCCCTCCCACTGAATTTAGATCTCCCTGGATCTTTGAGGATCTTTTCTTTAGAGCTGCAAAATGTGGCTTGAGCTGGGAAAGTCTTGATATATATTTGTACAGTATCCCCTTGGAAATGTTTATGAAACCTCTAGTACTTAAAGAAAGTACTTCTTGAGCAGACTCTTGTTTTTATTTCTCTTTTATCACAATTGCTTCATTTGAATATCTTGCTAGCTCCTCCGTAAATGTAGTATTGCTGCCTTCCTCCTAAAAGCACCGGTTAAACAGAAGTAATGTCATCTCCTTGTGCAGGGTTATGCATTAATTATAGAAGGGGTAAATTGCTGCATCTTCAAATTGTTGGCAACTCTTTTAGTTTTTGTGACAAACCTTCTCTAACCATTAAGCCTTAAATAAGGTAAAAACTTCTGAAATTTTTACTTTAGTTTCTATTCTTTGTCACTGTAATATAGTAGGTCTCTACATCAGTCTACACTTCTCATTTAACACACAACTATTTAAAGAAGTTTAAGGAAACATTATGAAGAAGACAGGACAGTGTTTTTATTGTATTAGATATGAGTGCATTGGTGTAAAATGAAGATTGGAAATAAAACCAGAAAATAGCGGTCTGACTTGTACTTAGTTAATTTCACAAACATTGATGTTGTTCTCTACCAAGAACTTTCTGTCACATATAGAAACAACATGGCTATCCACTCAGGGCTGAAACAAAAGATTTTCAGCATTTCTCATTAGTCTTTGGCTAATGTAAAAATAGCTTTCATCTCATATTTAGCAACACTATTTACAACATGTAATTTTGAGAAAGCTTTAGATGAATTGTTTGTGTTTTTTGGTAAATGCTAGGCACATTCAAAAAAAGATTAGTTGCACGTATGTAGAGGAGATTCAGTATTTTCAATATTTTCACTTGGTGGAATACCTGTTCCTTTCAGGAAAAGCAAAATATGAAAGTGGTTGTTAGCTAGAACGTTCTGTCTGAGCCAAGGAGAAAATACAGCTGAAGTTGCTAACGAGACTTGGATCTGATATCTTCTTCAAGTAATGCAAAAATGACTGTATGTTGTTTGAAGAGCCTGTTTTTAGAAAATACAGGGTTCCAGTTTTAAAGTAACTCTTATACTTTATTGGTCATGTTTGTATTAGAAATCCATAGCTTTCCTTATTACAGGCTTTATCTGTTAAAACTTGTCTTTTTTCCTTCCCTCCACTTCCTCTTGCTTGTGCTTCTTCCGGCAGGTCAATGAGGTAAGGAGGACTTACTTTAAACTATGAGATACAAAGCTAACCCATCCATTTACATGACTAACCATTTCAGCATCATTAACCTTGTCTGAGCCACATTATATTATAGCTGCAAGTTGTTACACCATTGCTCATTTCACTGAATGTAATTTGCTGTAAAAAATTAAAAATAGGAAGCACTGATATCCAGTCCTATTGACCTTATTAATCTCATAAAATAGTTAAGGAAAAAGGCTTTTTGATTCTCTTCTAGCTCTGTTAAAATCTGTGAGTAGGGCTTTATTGTTTGGAATACTTGCATGTTGGAGTTTTGCTCTGTGGCATTTCGTATGGCTGCATTCTTCATGGTGTGCCTACTGCTGTGGTCTTGTTTTTCAGTTACGCAGCTCCTTCAAGCAAGCTTTTGGTAAAAAGAAGTCTCCCAAGTCAGCATCTTCTCATTCGGATATTGAGGAGATGACAGATTCTTCATTACCTTCATCACCAAAGCTACCACACCATAACTCTACCGTTTCTACACCATTGCTGAGAGCTTCTCATTCCAATTCTCTGTAAGTGATCTTTATTTCTAATTTTTAAATGGAAAAATGGCTGGAAAGCATCTTAGTACACTGTTAAAGGAAAAGAGGAAAATCATGCTTTGGACAGGTCCAGTGTTTTATGTGCTAGTTCTATGGGACATCTATGGGCTGCTTTCCAGAAACAAACAATAGCAAAGTATATCTTACAACATCCTGTTCTGTTTGGTTCCTCTGAATGAGAATCTGCAAATCTGTAAAAGGACTACAAGAGTTTGACAGCTGTTCAGTTACATGCACTGCTAAAACCAGACCACAGCAGGAGACATAACGGGCCAAGCAGGGTAGTCCTGTACATCTCTGCTGGTCTGCTGCTACTGGTTGGCCCTACTCCTGAACAATATTTACTTTATCTCCCAGAGAGGGGCTGTGTTTGGCTAAGTGGATTTGATAAAGTCCTTAACCCTGTCATAATGTCAAAACAATGAGCAAAGAGCAAACATTTCAACTGGTATTTATTTTGAATGTTCTGTACCCTAAGGTACAGATCTTGTGGTAGCAAGCTATTTACATAGGCTCATCAATATCACCAAACCATACTCTCCTGTCTGTGTTTGTATGTGAATTAAATGTTGATTTTAAAGTCTGGACTTCTGCTCTATTGCTTAGCTAACTTTACATTCACAGAAAGGTCAGAGGCATTCTTGATGGTTCATTTGGGCCACCTATGAAATAAAGTTTAAAATGGCCACCCTGTGCTGTTTGTGAGTCTAAACTCACATTTAGAATGTGCTTAGAGAACTCTATAAAACAGATTTTGCATGTCTTCTATCAGTAGCTTCTTCACTTGAGCAGGGTAAGCAAATAGAGAAAGTTGTAAAGGCTGCATTGTAAAACATTTCAGATAGCTTTGCAGCCTTGTAGATGCCATAGAAAACGTCCAGCATGATTTCTGTTCCAGTGTATTTAGTATGCAGACTTGAAGTTTTGCCCGTTGCTTTCACGTGAAGAGGTGATAGAAAATAGCAGTAGTTTCCAGCCAAATGATAGTGATGAAATGCTAATATCAGAAGATAATCCCCCATGATTTTTTTAAAGCTTCTCCATTCTCTTGAATCTAACTCAGTGAGTTTCTGGTGACTACAGCAATTTGGGTTTTAGAACACTAAGGCCAGAAAATTGTTAAATGATGATCCCATCCATCGTCAGTCAAAATGCGGTATGCATACTTCTCATCTTGAAAAGAAAGCAGAAAGCCTAAACACAAGAAAAGGAGTAAATGTGTGAACTGAGGGAAGTATAGAGCAAAAGTAAAGCCTGTGCATTTCAGCATACCAGCTTTCTGGTGGAGAAAACATCTCTCATTAACGTGATTTAAGGAGACACACTGTAAGCAAAACATCCCTCAAAGCATGCAGCTGTGTAGCACATCTTTGTATACATTCACTTATGAATGTGCTGAAATGTTGTTACTCATCTAGATTTTTTGATTTTTTTTTCTTTTTTTTGGGGGGGGGGGGGTGGGAAGAGGGAATTGAAATGCCACCAAGAATGTTTTGAGTATGAGTGCTTTAAAGCAAATGGGAATTTATCATGCTTGAATAGGTGTAGAGTTCCAGAGCCCTCCAGAGTATTTCAGGGAACATTTAAAGCTCACACCTGGTGGGCTTTCAATCTTTCTGTAAAATCATCAATCTTCAGCCAACTGCTGCTACTACTTGCACCTGCACCTCCTTCATTTACTTAGATTTTGCCTTGAAAGTAGTTCTTTTATGGCAACTACCACAAATGAAATTTTGTTGGTCTCTTATGTTTCCATGACCTATGGTATCACTAATGAAATAAGCCCAAACTGTTATCTACTCCCTGTAGAATAAAAAGTGATATTTTTTTCCTCTTTTATTACTAAGTGCTGGTGAAGCACCACCTAAAAAGTAACATGTGTTATGGTTCAGTGTCTCCTTTTCATTCTTTCCCAGTATTTCTGAATGCACAGACAGTGAAGCTGAAACAGTCATGCAGTTACGCAATGAACTAAGAGACAAGGAGATGAAGTTGACTGACATTCGTCTAGAAGCCCTTAGCTCTGCTCATCAGCTTGACCAGCTTCGGGAGGCAATGAACAGAATGCAGGTAGGAAATGACCACCTCAGATATCACAGTGTATGTCGATGTGTTAAAAACTGGCCATCCCACCACACAATAAAAATCTGAAGGAAGGTAAATGTGAAGTTTTTGAATGCTTATTAAAAATTGTGTTTAGTTTTGTAATGGTGGTAAACTGGAGACCTTCATAAAAAAGCTTGAGCTCATGATTTCTCTCTCCCTGAGTGCTGCAGCATTTATCTGTTCCAACCCTAGAAGGCTATGGCGAAACCATTCCATTGGCCTCTTAAAAAATTCCCAAGCCGTCTGCCTTAAAGTAGCTGCACTTCAGTGCTTAGTGAATTCCCACATATATGTTTTCTAGAACACTTTGAAAAGTTTTATGGAAGGGATGTTATACTAATTAAAATCATTAATGTGTTACAGTAAATTAAAATAATGTGAAAATGACATTTCTACTAATCTTCTACTATTTCTACTATATCTTCTGAAGTTGCTTATCCAGCTCTTCTAAGAGTATTTTCACTATGCCTTCTAACTACTGATTTGTCTTTTCAAGAGTGAAATTGAGAAGTTAAAAGCAGAAAATGATCGACTGAAGTCTGAAAACCACAGCAGCTGTAGCAGGGCTCAGTCTCAGGCTTCCATTTCATCCTCTCCAAGACATTCAGTGGGTCTCTCTCAACACAGTTTGAACCTCACAGAGTCAACTAGTCTCGGTGAGTTTAATGAGAAGGATGGTGGGCAGGTTTTATCCTGCTCTTGGAAGAGTTTGGTTTGGTTAGCCATGGAAAAATGAAAGCATGAAAATTATTAACAGCTAAGGTGTGGAAATATGTCAGGAGCTGGCATAAAGCCTTCTTTTAAAATGTCATCGTAGGTTTGCTACACCCTAGACTGGAGTTGTCCAAATATGACCTCAGCTGCTGAGAGTTGCGTTCAGAAGCATTGAATGGGGGATATTTTGGAGGAAGGAAAATACAAAGTAACTAACTAATAATTTTCAATGACCATCTCTTTTTAAGAGCGATCTTGATATTTAGAAAGGAAATCAGTGAACCTGGTTCTCATCTTTTACCTCCAGGCACGAGAAGCTCAGATGTGTTTGACTACAGTAGAAATGTTAGCATAAAACAGAATAGCTTTCATTGTTAAGATACAGCTATGAAGCTTTTCATGTTTTCTCTTCACAGACATGCTGTTAGATGACACTGGTGATGGCTCTGCCCGGAAGGAAGGAGGCAGACATGTCAAAATAGTTGTCAGTTTTCAGGATGAAATGAAATGGAAGGAGGTAAGTTGTATTTTGTCCTGAGCTTTGACATGCAAGTGACTTTGCCTTTGAATTCTGTGCTAGGTTCTTATCTGGTTTGGAGGCTTCTATTGCAAAATGCTTTAAAAATGTGAAAAACTTAAAAAGATATCTTTAGCAAAATAGTTTACTGGAGTATCATTAGTGATAGACAAAGCACTTGAGCTCTCACTTCTGTAGAAATGCTGAAAGCAAACAATACCAGTTCAGGTTTTCTCATGGGACTCATCTGCAATGGCTTTCTATTTTACAGTTTCTCACTGGTACCATCAGCACTGGCTGTGAACCAGTGTCAGTTATGTAGGACTGTGAGGCCATATATCAGTGGTGGAGCTGATAATGTTACAAGTTAAGCTTTTCAGAATCTCTGAAAACCAGGTCAATTTTTCAGCTTCAGGGAGTAAGCAGGCTAATCTGCACATTGGGATGGTGTATATTTAAGACTGATACGTTAAAAGCTGCACAAAGCTCTTTGGCCTTTGTGTTATTTAAGCTTAAATAAAACATGAGCTAATAATGGAGATGATCTAGTGGAATTGCAGTGAAAAGCTAGAAGCAATGATAGGCCTCAAGAACTTGTTAGATCCAAACTGCGAGATCCATAACTTTGGTTCTAGTTGTCCTCTTTGTTACATTTATCACATTTTGAATCTGGTATCTCTCAGGTGTTCTTCATTCTGAAGTAATGTAAAAAATCTTAAATATGTTTACAAATATTGTCAAATTGCAGCCCACATCTTGTGTGTATTCATGCACAAATGTACTGCACAATCTTTACCAAGCAGTGGCATTACTATCTTGCATTGAGTACTTGTAAAAGTGCATAAGGTGTATGCACTTGTGCATGTTTCACAAATTATGGAATAATTTGATATCTTCTGTAAAAGAGGACAAACATTTGAATGAGCAGAAACAAAGTCAGCTCAGCTGATCGTTCCATTAAATACCAATTCTTCATCAATAAATTACAGCCCCAGGCAAGCACAGTAGCAGTAAAACAGTGTTGCTAATTCTCTTGGTCTCCACTGAGTACACTTTAGTAGTGGAAATGATTGACATTTTAGCTGAACATGGAGCCTTATGACAGAAATAGTTTTTCTTCAGTGAGTGTTTCATAGTGAGTGCAGCTATTAAGGAATAAAGAAAATGAGGTACGTTCTATTTTCTTTCTCTGCTGCAGAAATCAGAAGCAAAATGCTATAATATACTGAATGTTATGCACACATTATAGATATATTTAGAATGTCACTGAATTTCTGTGCACATGGCAGCATTTCTAGAAGTAAATCAGATAAATCTTGCAAATGCTACATTTTAGATTGTGAAATCATGGACAAATGCATGTTGTGAATGTCTGCCTAGAATTTTCCTACATGCTTTTTGATAAGCTGTAATCTTCCCAAGGGCTTTGGTGTTGTTTGTGGATTTATTAATAAATGCCTTTAACTTATCACTGGGTACCACTGAAGTATTCCCTAGATTTGAGCCTCCAACACCGTAAAAAACTTACAGGGGAAACAAGAATTTTATATGGTATTCAGATTTTACTGTGAGGTAAAGAACTAATATAACTACACCAAGATTTTAAGCTTAAACAGACTTGACTGACACCATTAGGATTTATTTATTAACTTAAATCCACATTTGTTTGCATTTAGGATTCAAGGCCGCGTACCTTCCTCATAGGTTGCATTGGAGTGAGCGGGAAGACCAAATGGGATGTTCTGGATGGTGTTGTTAGACGGCTGTTTAAGGTCAGTAAGCAACATTTGCTCTCTGCTTCAATTCTCTTATTAGTATTCGCACAGTATTTCACAACAGGAGATCTGTATGGAGGCTCACATGTATGTACTGGTGTGAGTTTGAGTGTATGTCCAAGCAGTGCTGAGTTGTACAAAGAGGTAGGTGATATATAACTTGAGACAAGTCTGCTAACTTTATTTTCCATAGTTTCCTCATATGTTAGATACATAGCAGTTACTTGCCTATTGGAGAATGCTTTATGTTTGAGGATTAGCTTGTTATTTTTAACAGGCTTTGGACAGCATCGAGCAGTATTTAACTCAGTGTGATTATTATTACAGCATAGAACCTACAGGCATAGCAATTTCAGTGTCTCGTAAATTTTCCCCTTCTTTTTTTACCGTAGGAGTACATCATTCACGTGGATCCAGTGAGTCAGCTGGGGCTGAATTCAGACAGTGTTCTGGGTTACAGCATTGGAGAGATCAAACGCACAAATAGTGCCGAGACACCTGAGCTGTTGCCCTGTGGCTATCTGGTTGGAGAAAACAATACTATTTCAGTTACCATCAAAGGTAATGCCGTTTGATCAGTGCATTGTAGTTCTTGGTAATTACAGTTTTATCAAAGCATAATGTGTCAAGAAATGCAGAGGAGCAGAAACGTTTTTATTGTCTTTATTTTTCTTGTCCTTTCCTTTTAATTACTCATCATTCTGTTTTCGTTTGATGAAGGCCACACTTGGAGTCTATAAAATTAGTAGATCTTCAGTCTGTAACAACAGAAATAATTCTACACTTAACAGCTTTCTCCAGACCCCTTAACTTGGTGCCTGAAGTTGTAGGCACCTCACACCACAGGCAACGTAGTGGAATTTTTTCAGCAGCGAAGCACACTTTGAAATGGCTAAAGCCTCAGAATCAGTCAGCTCTTTGTAACAGACGTACTTGGCATTTCCTTAACGCAGAGTAAAAAGAACAATTTAACTTGCTTGATTCATCTCACTTCATTGTCCCTCCTTCAGAGCCAACAGGGAGAGAACGTGGAATTTATAATTTATTTAACCCTGGATCTTTGGAAGCAAGTTTTTCAAAATGCATTGTTTTCAAAATCCTCATCAGTTTGATTGATCATGTCATGCTGATAAGAATTTAATGTCTGTGATACTGGATTTCTCGGGGAACTTTTTTGTACGAAAACTATCTTATGGATCTGGGGTTGAGGAAGAGTCCCCAATCACTGCAGTCTATCACCTTGCTCGCAGTACTTGTGAATGTTGCCAAACACTACAGTTCAACTTCAAAGTCTGACTGCACATTCAAAGGTGTTTCCATTTATGAGTATTGGTGCAAAAAATCGTTTCCTTGTGTTAAAAATTGGCAATCAGGAAGACAAAGTATGTCATGAGATATCTCAGTTTACTGAGAGCCCCAGATATTCTTCTTACTTAGATTACATTGTCCAAGATTATAAGTGAAAGTGAACAAGAGAAATCCTGTTCAAGGACTGCCATACCTATGAAGTTGAAGTCTAGTCTTATGCTTAACTTGCAGTGGCTTGACTTGTACATTAAAGGTTCATACATGATAACGTTTTTCAATAGGATATGAATGTATTTAATCAATTTATGGGAAACCAGTTACTCACATACACCTTCGAGATATAAAGCTGCCTATATAAATATTTAATATTCCAAGTAACCATCGAGATGCAAACATTTCTCTGTCTGATCTGCCAACTTCCCTTTCTTTTGTTTATTTTGAAGCACTGTGTGTTTTGTCTGAGCCAATTCTGCCTGAAGTGATTGCTGACATAGCATAAATGCTTATCGGTAGGAGTTTTATGTTGGAAGAGATAGCTATCAGCAGACAGAGAAGGAGTTTAATTAGAAGTGTTTGGGAAATCAGGGGGAGTTGATGATAGCTGTTTTTTTTGTTTAGTGATTCAAAAGTAAACAGGTAAATTCTGGATGAATGTGTGCTGCACGTGACAAAATACTGTAAAACAGATGGCTCACGTGTGAAAGATGTAGCCTGGAAATCATTGCATGGCAAAATTTCATAGAATCATAGAATGGCTTGGGTTAGAAGGGACCCCAAGGATCACCAAGTTCCAACCCCCCTGCTGCAGTCAGGGCTGCCAACCTCCACATTTAATACTAGACCAGGCTGCCAAGGGCCCCATCCAGCCTGCCCTTGAACACCTCCATGGACGGGGCATCCACAGCCTCACTGGGCAGCCTGTTCCAGCACCTCACCACTCTCTTGGTAAAATACTTTCCCTTGATATGCAACGTAAATCTTCCCTCCAAGAACACAGTGAGACACAGTGGAGTGCTTTGAAAACTGGGACAGCTGAAGGAAAATCCAGGTGAAGCTGGCAGCTCACTTCTGCACATTTTTATATGTGCTGTTCCCTGTTGTGAGAGATAGCGGAGAGGGGAAAGGGTTTCCCTCTGAAATAATGATTGCTTGGTCAGGTTGGATCTACAACAACAACAAAAAGATTAGAACAATGCAGGTAATCTGGATACAAAATAGAAATTCCTACAAATGCCATATCTGTTACTGTTGCAGGTATCTGTGAAAACAGCTTGGACTGCCTGGTGTTTGAATCACTGATCCCAAAGCCCATACTGCAGCGCTACATCTCTCTCCTGATGGAACACCGGCGGATTATCTTGTCTGGCCCCAGTGGCACTGGTAAAACATACCTAGCAAACCGGCTCTCTGAGTATATGGTCCTGCGGGAGGGCAGGGAGCTGGCTGACGGAATTATTGCAACCTTCAACGTGGACCATAAGTCCAGTAAGGTGAGGACACAGAAATCACTGCTTGTGCAATGCCATTATCCCAAAAGGAGCAATAGTGATGGTTTTAAGGTCTGAGCTGTGGGTTCAACCAATGATGGGTGTGAAATAGCAGGCTTCCAGGTGTGTATTTGAACACTGAAAAGCGTTAGGATTTTCAGGTGGCCTGAGGGCTTCTGTGGAAGTTAAACGCCTGCATAAAATTCTTAGCAACTTAAGAAATCCCTATTGCAAGTGAACATTTTTCTCAAAAAACGTAAAATGCATTTCCAGGCTGTCAGAATTCCTGCAGCTGCAGGTATCAGCAGTGGTAATCTGCATATGTTGCCTCTGTAGTTACTGTTGTACAGACACATTCCTGAGCTCGTAAGGCATGTCTCTGTTTTTATGTGCTTTTGGTTTTGCCAAATATACCTTCAGTGAATGTCTAGGTTAAAAAATAATAATAATAAAAAAGCAGCATGTTTGATGGCCGTAGGCAAATCTTGCTCAGGGAAAAGGGATAGTCGAGAGTGTGGTTGTGGGCCACGGGTTTAATTTGAGATTCACTATGTAGTTAGTGCTTTAAAGATGGTGAGATCATTTCAGCTACACCCAGTCACCCTGCAGTAGCACTCTGAGCTCATCATTCTTACTGAAAGCATCTAAATTTGGCCTCTACTGGGGAGTACATTATACCAGATAGATTTGGTCTGGTTTGTTTTGGTATAAGCATGGTTGCAAGACCAGAGAACAAACCTAGCTGGAATGAAAGTGCCTGTCTTGCTTGGTGTATAGAGATTTCAGTACATTCCTGACGACATAAAATGCATTTCAGTCTTCTAAATGTCACATCAGGACAGCAGAAATTAGAAAAAAAAAATTAAAAAAGTAAATGAAAAGACAAAATCTTAACCCCACCAGGTCTTTATCTCATACATATCTCTGGATGTTCAGCATAACCTAAGAAAGAGAAGGAAAACCAGATTTTTTCTGCTTCCTCATGGAAAATGTGCAAGAGACAGCAGTCTCTTGCTTTAGATTTTTTGGCAACATTACTGGCTAATTTATCTTAACTGTTTTTTCAAGACATATGGTGAAATCTCTGTTCTTGTTTGGTTTTTGTTTTCAATGTGTGCTTTGCAGGAACTTCGCCAATACCTGTCCAACCTAGCAGACCAATGTAATAGTGAAAATAATGCTGTAGATATGCCTCTTGTAATTATTTTGGACAACTTGCATCATGTTAGCTCCCTAGGAGAGATCTTCAATGGACTTCTAAATTGCAAGTACCACAAATGGTAAGGAGATCTTAGAACACATTCCACATCCCAGTAATGCAGTCCAAGAACAACATTCCTAAGTATGACCTGAAAGAGGAAGTCTAGACTGATCTGGTAAAGAGGGCTAGGATGGCCAGGCCATTCGTATTATGGACAGCACTTCAGAGATATTCTCTTCATTAAATAATCAGTTCTTTTATAATCAGTAATTAAAACATAGTAGAGGGTTTGGGTAACTTGCATTCATTTAATTCAATAGATCTTCAATACTAAAAACCATTTTTAGTGGAAGATGCTGCTCCAAAACTTCCGTTTTGCTGTCAGAATTTGATGTTCTCATAAGCTATTGAGAATCTGGTTGTAAGTACAAAGTCTTTTTTGACTCACACACACAAAAAAAGGTTTGAATAACCCCTTTAATGTTAAGATCTCACTACAGTTACTTACTTAGTTCACAAGTTTGATTTACTTTTGTTTTTCTTGTTTGTTTTTATTAACAGTCCGTATATTATTGGCACAATGAACCAAGCCACCTCCTCAACACCAAATCTTCAACTTCACCATAATTTCAGGTACTGTTTATTCATGTTTCTCATTTCTGGCTGCGGGTTCACAGAGGAGTAATGGCTGCTGAGTCATCTGAAGTTGTTCTTCTCAGCTGAAATAGGAGATATAAGGTTGAGGGACATGGTTTAGCGAGAACCATTGGTGAAGGGCTAATGGTTGGACTGGATGATCCTGTGGGTCTTTTCCAACCTTAGCGATTCTATGATTCTATGATTCTATGAATGAGACATAAGTTGAAACAAAGCACAAGTATTTCATCTCATGAATTCACCATTTGAAAGTAATTTTTGGTAAGAGTAAAGATTATTGGGATAGGCTATTTTGATTGTGATAATAACCAAAAACAATATGAAAAATGTCTCCCAGAATAGTTTTGTTCTCTAGCATTAAAGAATAACGATGGACATTTTTCCTGTTCTGCCACAGATGGGTGCTATGTGCTAACCACACTGAGCCAGTCAAGGGCTTTCTTGGCCGTTTCCTGAGAAGAAAACTGATTGAAACAGAGATCAGTGGCAGAATGAGAAATGCAGAGCTGGTTAAAATTATTGATTGGATTCCAAAGGTCTGGCAACATCTGAACAAGTTCTTGGAGGCTCATAGCTCCTCTGATGTTACTATTGGTAAGTGTTCTTCCCAATCTGGCAAGAGTTGCATTTCCAGACATACATCAATGTGTATGTTTTATTTCCTTGTGCATCAGGTATAATATACCTTGTATATTTCTTTGTACTACATGGGGTAAAATGTTTTCTTAAAAACCCTGCTTTTGGACTGTAGCATATTCTCAGACAAATGGTACAAGACCTCCCAAGTCCTTGATGCAAAATGTGTTATGAAATGCAGCTAACTGGTTTTTCCTTGAAAGCTTTAGACTTTCGAGTTGTTTCAGGGGATTTTTGAACTCTGAAGGAAGAGCGCTTCACCTGATTGCTACGTTTGTTTTCCAATACTTGCCTTCTTTCTCTAAAGAACTGAAAATTGTTGTTTGATCCTATTTTGATTCATGTCACAATGATTTGAGTATAATATCTGAATTTCCCTTTCCAGGTCCACGGCTCTTCCTCTCTTGTCCAATAGATGTAGATGGTTCAAGAGTTTGGTTTACTGACTTGTGGAACTACTCCATCATCCCATACCTTCTGGAGGCAGTTAGAGAAGGGCTTCAGGTAAGCCAACAGAAATGAAAACTCATCAGTCTTGAGTAACATCTATGCAGAGGGCAACACAGCATCAGATGAAACTGAATAACAACAAAGTTTTGTGTGGATATAACTTTGCACACTAAATACCTGCACATCAGTCAAAACATAGTCCAAGTTGTTATTAACTTCAGGGAGAACTATTCTCTTCGCTGTGCAAACCATCTTGGAGTAAGGAGTGGAAGCACAGAAGCTGCAGACCGATTTTTTTTAACAGAGGTTAAATGCTAAACAATTGATGTTTTCAGTGGCAGTTAGACATACAATGCCTTTCAGTAATCTGTTCCAGGAGCGCACCTTGAAACTGTACCGTGCATTGGAAAAGTATTTTTGTGGTCATTTAGCTATGTAGGATTCTCCTTTGCGAATGAAAGCAAATCTTTCAGCTGGGGAGGAGCAATGCTGCATGTGTCGAGAAACATCTAAATGCCTGATGGGATCAATATCAGTGAAATATTGATTATTTCTCAATCTTTTCGAGTAGATCTCTTCATAATTCTTTCAGAGCCTGTAGTGAATTCATCACTTGATTGTCTGTTCTTTGTATATCATTCATACACTCTAGCAATTTGGATAGTTTGGGGCATTGTCATACGATTCTTAGCATCTCTGTGACTATGGAGCATGTTGGAATCAGGAGGAAGGCTTAACAGAGGTTTGCTATGGACTTACTTGCCAAGCAACTATGGAAAGAATGAGCTTTTTGGTTCTTCAGTTCTCAGAATAAAAATAGCAGCACGTAATTTAAAAGGTCGTTGTGGAGACAGCAAAACCAAATACCAGTAAATTCTGGGTATTGCATACATGAAAGTAGTTATTTTTAATAAAGCTTTTTTCTGTGAGAAAACTCCCTGTATTTTTGTAACATAAAGACCCAGGACAAATGAAACCTGAAGCTTTGCCCTGGCAGCATCTGTTAGTGGACAGGCTCATTTTAAAATGACTTGTTTTGCAGTGGAGCAAAATGCGAGATCACACATGCAGAAACAGAAAGCTGGGTCACAACAAGAGTGTAGAAGGTTAGCAAAGGACTGAAGGTAGATGGGAATTGTAAAGTGTGGTAATGTATTGGGAGCTTATGTTTTGATGAAAGGACAGATGCCATTGTAGGGGCATAACCTATAATCTGATAGTGCTTCTGTGCGTAAGAAGACACATTAGAAAAGTGAAAGATGTTCAGAAAAGAGCAGAAGGTATCATTTAGGGTACAGAAAGCATTGTACACTGAGAGAGATGAGCAGCTCAGGCCGGTCTGAGGAAGCTTAGTGGATGTTCAACAGGTTTGGACTAGAAAAATTCAAACTGTGAGCAAGACACAGCTTGTTATTAGTAAGACCAATTCACAGCTACAGTATTTTACTGCGAAAGTATCAGGTTCTCCATCACATATATATATGTATATATATTTCTGGCTGAAATCTTTCTGAAACATGAAATAACTCCAAGAAGTGGAGAAGCAGTTGTGTCTAAGGTTTTTATATGGTCCAGTTAAGAAGCACATTTTGCTGTCTCTGCAGTGGATATTTGTATATGTTAACAGAGGGAGTGAGAGAAGACAGCTTTGTCATAGAAAACTTGAGTCTTACTCATGGCTCCTCACAGCTTCTATGTGCATGAATTCTTCAATATGTGTTTTGGTCAGAATTTTGGCAAACACAGTTTGCCATTGGAATTGTGACAGGGCCTGGTGTAAGGAACTTTGATGTAAGGATCATAATTGATGTTTAGAATGCACACGGGGGAACTTAGCTGGAAATAGAGCAGAAGGTGACACAAAGTATTTTACATAAAACTTCCTATAACAGGGTCTCTGTATAAAAGTAATAGTAGCTGATAATCTTTTTGACCTAAAATATATGAAAAGGGCAAATGTAATGATTTTGTTTCCTCTTGAGATGAAAAAAAACTGGTGTCTACAGAGATACTTGGGCTTGTCGTAGTGTTATGAAGCTCTCCATATCAGCTGATCAGTAGGTATGGAAAATAATGATGAGAAAGCACCACAGTTAATAAAACCCTCCTTGCCCTCCCTTGTTTTGCCAGCTATCTTCATCTTTCTTTAGGTGATCTGAATGGCTTGCATTCTAAGTGTAGTAAGGACTTCAGTTCCTCTCTTTTTGCTTCAGATTCTTTATCTGCTTCAATCCAATTTCCCCAAATTGCACAAATTCATTTCATTTAAATTACTTCTTCATTTACTCTGGAATTTCTCTTTTGTTGAGTCTGTGGGTAAGAATAGAACTCGCATAGTCAAAGAGCAGCCAGAGCCCTACTAATTAACAAGCTAATGCTAGAAATGTGTGTTCCATTTTGGGCTATTTTCTGTCCCCCGCACCCACAAAAGCTCCTTTGAGAACACATCCTCTCATATGAAATCGCCTGCCAAAAAGGAAGGGTGGACTGCTGATTTCACTCTGATCTCTCTGGACCTAAACTGAACTATTTGTATGTTTCTGTTTCTCATTTAGAGAACTATTTTGGGTCAAGAACAAGTGAGCCAAAGGGATCCTTACAATAATTGCTCCCATTGGAGCTGTTGAAGTTTTGGTTCCTCACAACAGTGATGTGAAAATTACAGGGTTATTAAAAAAAAAAAAAAAAACCCTCACCCTTGTTCTTCCTGCTCAGTCTGTTGATATGGAATGCAGCACCAAGAAAAAGAAGGCCCAAAGTTTCTGTGGCTTCTTGACGTGATTGCTCATACTCCAGTGATTTCCTCTGGTGCTTTATGAACCAACCTGTTAGATTTCTACTCCTTAATGGCATGTTCTCTCTCTAGGAGGCACTCATGTGAAAGGCCTAGAACTGGGTGCTGTGGAAGGTAATAGTGAGCTGGTATCTCAGTAGATCTGTGATGATTTCATGTACTGCAATGGAAATTTCACTTACCATCTCATTCTCAGGAGTGAGTTAGGAACTACATGGACCTTCTGGGCAGTAAGGATTTAACAAATACAAAATTCTCTGCACTTACCAACAATCATGTCTTCCTGTAAATTCGAGAACAAGATAAAGTAATAGATCTGGTTAATCACAGCTTGAAGACATTATGCTGGGAAAACAACACAGTGCAGATAAAGGATTGAGCATGATTTGTTTGTAAGATTGCCTAGCACCACCTGCTGGGCTCTCCCTGGTGCAGTGCTGCTCCAGAATATACTTAATACTTTGCCACTTACAGCCATGTGAGGAACAGCTCTAGAAAGCTCCAAAGTTTGCCCTAACTATTCCTGTTTGGCAACAGAGAGGATGATAAAATTTGGATTGTGGGAAAGAAGTAGTGATGAGGAAAAGGAGATAGTCTTACATCCATCAAAGAGCTGGCAAATTCCTTTCCTACACTGGTGCTTTTATCCCCCTGTGCATTTTATAGGAAACTGAGAGGTCTCCGAATTCAAGTGACAAAATGCCAGTAATGGACTCCAGTTGCGGAAGGATGGTTAGGCCAGAAATGCATAAGGCAGAAGTTAAAAAGTTTAAAGTCACTTCAAGTTGTACTTATATTTTTTAAAGTAATATGACATTCAAAGGAATTTATTGTCTATTTAAGGCAAACAACGTAACAAGAAGGATATGTAGGGATTCAGTAACACAATCTGTTGGAAACAGAAAAAGGTTTTGAGACAGCATACTTACTTGAAATGGGAACACATAGCCAAATTCTGCTGGCACATTTTCTTGGTTGAGTACAAAGAAATTCCCTTGGCTTGAAAACTTTGCTTTGACATCCATCCATCACTATTGCTCGATAACAGGTATCATGTTTCCTCCTGTGCATTCTTGTAGCTGCAGTTTCACAGCAACGGTGGACAGATAAGCTAGCTGTTGTTGTGAACTGAATGTGAATGTTAACAGTCTGTCCTCTGTATTTACTTTGAGTTTAAGGGAAAAGAAAAAAAGGAAAAAATTTAAAAATGCCCACCTTTCTGAATGGAAGTTATTTTTACATCTCCCTTTCTTCAAATGGCACCCATAGAAGGGTGCTGTAGTCTCAGAGGAGGTGGTTAGCCTCTTCAAAACCACTTGCCACTTAAAAGTAATAAAAACTTTGCCATTGGAGTAATGGCCAATCTAATTTGGTTCTGTTCAGCCCTGCTTGCAAGTTTCTTCTGCAGTTGAAGAATCATGGCATGTTCATTTTGGTTAGGTAAGAAGCGAATAAAATGGTAAGCACATGGGAATGCTTCAGGGAATGTTTTGAAAGAATCTTGTTCCCTTTTCCAGCTGTATGGGAGGAGAGCTCCCTGGGAGGATCCTGCCAAATGGGTAATGGACACATACCCATGGGCAGCCACCCCGCAGCACCATGAGTGGCCTCCTCTGCTACAGCTGCGGCCTGAGGATGTCGGGTTTGATGGCTACTCCTTGTCACGGGAAGGCTCAACCAGCAAACAAGTTCCAGTGAGTGACGCTGAAGGAGATCCACTGGTAAGCTTTTCCTTTCTGAAGCAGTGAAACTGCCTAGTTTCCCTTTGTTAAAGGGACTAAAAGCAGGAATGAAAAGCTAACGGACAGCAGAACATGTTTTAGTTTTCACTAGCTCACATATTCAGGTACAGACATCATTTCCAAACTCAATGATTCTATGATTCTAAATATCAAGCTAGAGATTTGTACCTTCAGATCAGCCTGTTTCAACAGTTTTGTATGCATTTCCATATGTCAGAGCAAGAGAGGAGAAGGATGCTTGCAGAATCCTGTGGACTAATCATAGAATCATAGAATGGCCTGGGTTGAAATGGACCTCAAAGATCATCTAGTTTCAACCCCCCTGCTTTAGGCAGGGTCCCCAACCACTAGGCCAGGCTGCCCAGAGCCACATCCAGCCTGGCCTTGAATGCCTGAAGGGGTGGGGCATCCACAACCTCCTTGGGCAACCTGCTCCAGTGTGTCGCCCTCTGAGTGAATCAATTCAATCTCTTCATTTTTAGCCTTTCTGGAAAAGCGTACAATTCATGACTAATTTTTTGTATGTTGCCATAACATTTTCTAAATGTAATTCCTCTTTTCAGATACACAGGAATAATTACTCCAGTTGTCTGTTCCTTACCTTTGTTACGTGCTGGCAAAGTGAATGCAGATGTGATTATTATATGGAGTTGGTACTGTTTCTACCCTCAGAATACAATAATTGTGTACTTTTGTGCCTCTGTAGATGAACATGCTAATGAGACTGCAAGAAGCAGCCAACTACTCAAGTCCCCAGAGTTACGACAGTGACTCTAACAGCAACAGCCATCACGATGACATACTCGATTCATCTCTGGAATCAACGTTGTGATCTTCATCAGATAGAAATAGGTCATTTCCATGATTGCTCTCCTGCTCGACAAGAGTCCCAATCACAAACTCATGAGAGGAATGTGTTCCTGGGCTGGTATCTCAGTATTAGAGCTGCAAGAACAAGAAGACACTTAGAGTCAGTCTTGAACCTGGGTGCAGGCAACCCAAGCAACCTTTGTATTGTTTTTCTTCTTACAATGATAAGAACTGCACTATTCCTTTATTTTCTTCTGTTTAGTTGCTGTAAGCTCTCATGCCTAAGATACTGAAGATGTTAAAAATAGTCATCGTTACTAAAAGAAAAAATACTTAAAGGGGAGGGATTTCACAGCTATGAAGCAAACAGCTTTGTGCCATGTAGAGAAGGAGAGGGGAGAGGAAATTTTTGCCTTTGCTGCTTTTGACCAAACACATTTAGGTGAGGGCTGGGCTTTTACCAATCAGCTTTGCAGATTAAACTCAGCTTTGTATAGTTTTGGTGCTATAACAATATTGCTTGCCTTGGTATAATACTCCGTAAAGGCAAAGCTGCTAAACAGGGAAGTTTGAATAAATATAATAAAAAAGGGGGGTAAGGGGGGGGGGTTGGAAAAAAAGAATGAAAAGAAAAAACACTGCTCTCCTTGCCAGTCTGAGACCTTGGCTTTCTTTCGTTATGTGTTTGTAAAGATAGACATATATATAAATAGGAATATATAAAAGTATATATACAGTCTGAACAAATCAGGTTTTTTCCAGCACTGTGTAACCATCAGTCCTACTACTGGTTAACTATCAGGTGGCCCTCTGCTGTGCAGGGCCCAATTCTCCTCCCACATCCTTCCCTGGTGCTCAGTTGACTTCAGTGGGAGGGAGTTTCCCTCCTCTGCAGAAGTCAGCAGAAGTCCTACAGCTCTAGGGGACCTTAGGGACCATGTGGGCATCCCATGAGTCCTATGCGCAGCGGGTAGGTAGCTACACCCCTGAAGGGATGGGTCAGACTTTCAGTTCTTAATTCTTGCCATGAAACATTACAGCAGTTTTCTAAAAACGTTGGGTTTTGTTCAGGGTTTTTGTTCCGATCAGCACAACCATGAATGGGTTAGTTACAACTCAGCTCTGTGACACTTCCAAGTGCTACTCTGATGACCACATTTCCTCCCATGGCTTTTCATTTTAACTGCAAACAAACAAGCAAACAAAGTATTTTAGCAGGAAGGAAGGTACTGTGTCTTTTGAGTTTACCCAGGCCATGCTTTTGAGTTTTGGCAGAGCTGTGAACCTGGTTTTATTTCTCCTCCTCTCCAAACACGCACACCTGCGCTCTCAGTGTTAAGGCTTTGTACTTCTGTTGGGAAGAACAGGAGCACCTCACCAAGAATTGCACTTTCCGCTCCATGGAAGCAAACACTCACACCAGCAGCCCCACCAAGCCAGCTGCCTTGGGCTGTACCTCAACACAACCACCACTCCTCACTGTTGACCTGTACGAGCCTTTCCTGCTATCTTTTGGTGCTGAATTTTAAAGCGATGCCTTATTTTATACTAATTGTGTTGATTAAATTAGTGCTGTATATTCTGGGATTTTATTTAAATAAACAGGACTAAGTCATCTCTTGGAATATCATACATTGCTGTGAATATGATTTGTACAAGACACTAGAATTTGTTGCAATGTGACAAAAAAAAAAAAAAAAAAGGAGGGAGATGATGAGAACTTTTCAGGTTCATATCAACATGCAGCTGTAAATCCCTGAAGAGCTCTTTTATCCGTGCAGGAAAAGTTTAAAAAAAAAAAAAAAAGATTTTCAACTAAAATAAATGCTGTCATTATTAAATTACAGAAACGTGCTGGGGTTTGTCAGGGTACAGAAAGAAAACTCATTAGGTTTGTTCTTCAAGAGCCTGTTAATCCTTGTGGGTTTAAAGTAATGGAAGAGAGAAGTTCATGCTCCTGGGACTCAGTTGGAGAGGATAGTTTGATGATACCTCATGACTTCCTGTAACATACCTGTGCTTATGTTGTCTTACTGAGCTGGTCTTGAATCTGCTCCTGTTACAACTTCTAAGTGCTGATGACTCTTTTTTTTATTATTATTTTAAAGAAAAATATTGTAAGAGAAAAATTTAAATATTTTAATGATGGGGGGAAGCTTCCTGTTGTTGCTGTTTTTAACTCTCTGAACTCTTTTGTTATGTCACTGAATGAAATACCAAGGGCTTACTCAGCCGATGTTCCTGATGTGGCCTTGGTACTATCCAAATGGGGTGTGTCTGTATGGAGTTAAACGCATGGCATGCTGGTGATGACTTACAGAGAGGTGAATTTTTCCAGTAGTCCTGACAGTTCTGCCTCCCAGCACTGACTTTACCTGCTACTACTGTGAATGTTGATGCCTAATTCTCCAACTCAATCCATGCAGACATAGCATGTGCCTGTTGCAGGACTAGGGCTTTCAATGGACTTGATATCCTAGAAAACATCTCAGTTAATCTTTGACTGAGTTCTGTAAGACATGTTTATAATGGTGTTTTTATTTGCGGGGAATGGGGTATTTTTTTTCTCATGTTTAATCCTGTGCTTATGCCCAGGAAGGAATTTCTGTTGTCTATTATTTTCTATTGATGCTAATATGGGTTACAGTAAAGAGCAATTTGGAGTGGGATGCTTATCCTAAGCATCACAGGATTCAGTGTCTTTCTGAAACTTTGGGAGGCAGGGTTACCCACAGTGCACACTTAGTTTTTATCAAGACTTCAGTCTTTCTCTAAGTGACTTTCTTCTCATTTAAGGCTTTTTCAATAACACTTCCTTTCCTTTTGCCTTTTTTTTTTTTTCCTACAAAGTTGGCTTGTTTTAAAGGAGAACAACAAGGGAAAAAAAAAAATAAATCAAGTTTCTATGCAACATTCACGTTGTGTTATAAACTGAAAATATAAACCATTTTCTTCAAAACTGCCAAGAGTGATACAGGCCATAAATGAGATGTGGTTTATTTGGGGAAGGGGAGGGAGGGGTTTCATCTTTTTGTACATTTTGGAAGAAGCAAACTGGTATTTCATTGTTGATGCTTAACTTCGATATTATGTGTACGAAACCTTGTCTAAATGTGGCAATTTTCTTTCAAGAAAAAAAAATACAAAAACTAAGCAAAAAAAAAAAATCTTTCTTTGTCGATATTAAATGGAAGGTTGCTGTTTTAATCTAGTCGTTTCCAGTGGAGCAGTTTATGAAATATGTTCTATAAGATGTACATTTTTTCATTGTAACATAGAAATGTAAATATTTGATTAAAAGTGCTGCATTTTGATGAATTTTTTCTAGCCATTTTTAAAGAGAAAAACTAGGAATCGAGTATTTTGTGTACGTTTATGATGTTTTCCATTTGCTCCTCTCCCTATTTAATTTTCAGTTCTCATTTAGGATTGGAATTTGTGAATGGTCTGTTTGAGATCATGCCTCCCCTTTCTCCCCCTCTCCGTTTCTCCCCTTCCCCCCACCCCTGTGTCATGGAGAATAAAGCTGATGATTGTACCAGTCTTAAATTATTCATGATTCAATAAAATTGATGCTTATTTATTCAAATTTGTGGTTTCCCTGAACTTTTTGTCCCTTCTTAATTGACATCTTCCATTTGAAGATGGTGAGTTTTAGTTCTTTATTGTGAAAAGATACCACCAGCTCTGAGACATTATACCACTAAGATCCCCAACCCCAGCCCACCCCCACTATGCCCACTGACCACATCCCTCAATGTCACATCCCCACAGTTCTTGAACACCTCCAGGGACAGTGACTCCCACACCTCCCTGCGCAGCCCGTGCCCAGCATCACCGCTCTTTCTGAGAAGAAACGTTTCCTAATATCCAACCTGCCTCCCCTCATGCAACTTGAGGCCATCACCTCATGTCTTATCGCTGTTACCTGGGATAAGAGGACCCCCCACATCACCACAAGCTGCTGTCAGGCATTTGTAGAGAGTGATAAGGTTTCCCCTGTGCCTCTTCTTCTCCATACTGAACCATCCCAGTTCCCTCAGCCAATCCCCATCACATTTGTGCTCCAGATCCCTCAAAACTCTTCTGGCCTTCTCTTGACACTCTCCAGGTCCTCATGTACAGCCAATAATCTGCTTAACTATGTCTTTATAGCGTGTTCTCAAATCAATAAAAGAGATTTTACTGGTAGGTATTTGCAGGACAACTCAGAAAGGTGATTAACCTATTGGACTTGTCTGTGCACCTCGTGACGAGCCTAGAGAATGTTGTCAGCCAGGCCTTGCCTACACTGTATTAGAAGAAAATGCCTTGGCTGCTCATTGGTAGTCATTAAGTCTTGTGGAGGAATTCTTTTTTGTAGGCTGTCTTGTTCTGCTGTCTGGTTTTTTCCTTCTCTTTACTTTTTCCTTCTGAGTCACAATCATAGAATCCGAATCAACAAGGTTGGAAAAGACCTACAAGGTCATCCAGTCCAACAATCCACCTATCACCAATAGTTCTCACTTAACCATGTCCCTCGACACAACATCTAAACATTCCCTGAACTTGAACTATTGTCATTTATTTTAATAGTACAGCAGTGCAAACTAAGTCAGAGCGGATTATCAGCAATGGGGTTTCACCTATCGCTTAGCAGCAGTTTTCTAGAAGCAGGAACAATTTTGGGCAAGCTCTAATGGGTTTCCATATTTGATAATGCACAGTACTTCATGTTTTAGAGTTGGCCCTGTAAGATGATATAGTCCTGACCTTGGACAGTGAATCAATACTGGGCCAGCACCAAAATGCTTAATCTCTCTCAGGAACTCCTCTTTCTTCCCTTTTTCAGCCTCCCACATTCCTTCCCCATGTTCTTTCTTTCTCTGATGCATGCTTTCTTGTATGTTTATCTTCACGTTTTGCTTCATCTCCCCCTTTCCTTAACCTTTATTGTTTCCAACATCCTATTTTATTCCTACTTTATGTCCTGCCCAGCTCCACCTCATAATTTCTCGGTGCCTTAGGATCAGTGCTGATTTCCTTTCTGCACTCGAAGGGGAAACTCCCTGGGATCACTTTATGCAATCGGTCTGCAGACTGTGGTGTGTGCTTACATCCCTTGGCCACCCCCCATCAGAGGGATACTGAGCCCCATGGCAGCCAGCCCGCATGTGCCCACCTGGCTGCGCTCACGCTCCACTCCTCAGCTCGTCAGCTGAGAAACAGCCCTGAACACCTTTCCCCTGTTCAAAATCCCTTCTTTTGCAGTTTGAAGGATTTTATTCATTTATATCAGATTCAGTTGTGGTCAAAAAATGCAGCAGCCCTGAAGATGCACAATTAAGGTCATGTAGTAGCAGTAGCTGGCAGAAGGGATGCTCTTCTAGCCCACTTTTCTCCCCAGGCTGGATGTTTCTTGTCTGATGCTCTGGTGAGGCAGCGCCTGGTGCTAGATCAGCTGATATCTGAACAATTTTCTGCAATGTTCTGTGCTTCACAGCAGTCACTTTGGGCCCAGAGACATCCAGTGGATATGTGTTTGGTGGGGGAGAAGGGGAAGCAGCCAGGAGCGAGACCATGCTAAGCCGCAGCGCTGTCAGCCTATGGGTAGGGAATGGAAGGGCTGCCCACTGCAACGTCTGGTGCTGGGCAGCCACCATCTTCCTCTGCCCTGGCTGCTGCAGAGCTGACAGTGCTCCAGCCTCATCACCTCCCACAGCTGTCCTGCCTGAGTCACCACACAGAGGCTGTGAGCTCCTGAGTCTGTCCTGAGTTTTGTTTTTCCTTTTACCCAGAAATATTGTCCTGCTCAGTCCCTCATCCTGCCTGTGATATCTTGGTGTTTCCCTTCTCCTGGGTCACAAAAAAATGCAAACATAGTCTGCCCGTGCTGAGGAGCTATGAGAAGGGGGAAGGGAAATTGAGCTGATGTTTGTCATGGCCAGGTGGTATATCTTGATTATTGTTAGCCCCAGGCTTTTAATGTTACAACAAAAAACAGGTCAGTCTTGGGTGTGAGTTCTTTCAGCTTTTCAAGGTCCATTGCCGACTAAGGCAAGTGTAAGTAACCAGTATTGCCTCCTCTACCTCTAGCTTATGGGCTGAGGCCCGTGGAGCCACCCAGTTGCACAATCTTTAAGATACAAAGGTAGCCAGTTCTGCAGACCTTAATGAAAAGCACCTTTTTATTATTTATTTACTTATTTATGAACATTTAACCACTGAATCCATCTCTGTGTTATTTTTGCATGTATTAATGTGGATAGCCCAAGTACTGGAAATCAGCAGGTGCTCTAGTTCATACTGCAGTGGCTGATTAAAATTAAGCAAAGGATTGTTCAGATGCATTGCTTCATCTTTGTCTTATGAACATTATTTTCTTAGAACAGGCCCTTGTCTTTGTTTGCCTTACCTTATCAAATTACTGCAGTGTTGCTAAAAAGTGGTTTTAATGTTTCCCTATTTGGTCCCAGACTCAACCTACACCAACCTGCAAACAAGAAGCAAGAAATGCTGGATGGCCAAGCTTGGAAATCTACATTCATTTATTTGGCAGTCATTCATTTTATTATATATACACATATTTAAAGTCTGTACATGGTAAAATACAAAATAAAAGTGTTTCTTTATAAGTTACACATTTAAACAGCTACATTTGTTCGTAGTTCAGCCATCATTTAATTAAAAAAAAAAGAAACCTTATTCAGCCATTGTTATAGTCTTTCACAATAACCTTGGTATAAAACATCCATACAGAGTAAGTGTACAAAGTAGCGTACAGTTCATATCAGCTGTGCAAAGACAGCAAAGTTCAGTCAAAACCAAAGAGGTACATCCCCTTTCCTCTGTCCACAGCATATAGCAGAAGCCAAGCGGAAAGCAAGCACAGGCCTGTGGGCAGAAAAGCGAGTTAGACAGTGCTGCGTCTAGAGAATGGATACGTAAATTAAATAAAAAAACACCAACAGAGAAGGTCCCCACTACACAAGGCACACTGTGTTATACCTGAAGGCGATTGTGGTGGTTCCCGCAGGTCTGTGGCATGGTGAGGGTGAGGAGGGGACAGTGGTTTGTCTGCACATCTCATGGACATCCTTTGCCTTGGGATGAGACGATCACCAGATCAGAGCAATCCTCAGGTTCTGAACTCTTGGTAATAGCTGGGAATTCGGTTGGAAGGTGGGAAAATGGCCACAGCACCTGTATTTTGTTGGTAATGGTGGTGTTTTGTCTGGAAAAAATATTTCCCTGCTATAAAGAAAGGAACTGTCTGCTCCTTGCTTTCAGGCTGATGAAGCTAATTGAGCAAATATTGGTTGTTAAGCAGAGAAGAATGGTTTTGAAGAGGTCAACAGACACCATGGGTGTGAAAACCTTCTCATGGGACAGAAAAATCAGGAATACCTGGAGCAGGAAGGCTTGTGGCAATGTGATAGGGAACCTGCCCTGGAGAAGCACATGGACATGTAGGTGGGACATCACCTCTTCAATTTATAGCCCTCTGTTATGTACACCTTTGCAATGTCCCCATGTGATGGTAGAAGCAGCTGGGCAACCTAAGAGACTGTTATCTCTTCTTCTTCCTCCCCTTCCTCATCCTCTTCCTCTGAGTCCGAGCAGTCTGAGGGTTTGCTGGGGCTGCTGGAGTGTGATGGGGAGGGAGGTGTCTGGGGGCCCAGCCTGTCCCGCAGGTGCTGCGGAGCTGGGTGGTAGGGCAGCGGGTGCCGGGGGCTGGGGGGGCATGCCATGGGGCCTTCGTCCTCTTCCTCCTCCTCCCCTGAGCACTTCTTGCCAACATCGCTGAGGTCTGGGTGGGGGTTGAACTTGGTGGGGAGGGTTTGCTCTCTGCAGCCACCAGAGGAGAGGAGCTCTCTTTCTTTGGAGTTCCTCCACTTCATTCTTCTGTTCTGGAACCAGATCTTCACCTAAGGGTGCAGGAAGAAACTCAGAAACAACTCAACTCAGTAACATGGGGAACAGGGAAGGCCTTTGGTTGCACCTCGAGGAAGGGGCATGGAGGGCTCACCTGTGAGTCCTTGAGGCCCAGCTTGGCCGCCAGCTTCTTCCTGTCGGGCTTGCTGATGTACTTCTGCTTCTGGAACATCTTCTCCAGTGCCTTGCGCTGCACATCAGAGAAGACAGCACGGCGCAGCATGCCACGGCGCGGCTTACCGCGGGCAGCCAGCGGCCATGAGAAGGTGCCGGGGATGGGCACGACAGCTGAGGCAGCTGCAAGACAGAAGAGCAGGGTGAGCGTGGACCACGGCTGCCACCCCAGCACCCACCGATTGAGGCCCGAAGGGAACTTCACACTCAAATGGCCATTGCCTTTCAGTTGGCCATAACTGGGATTAGGGCCATCAGCACAAACGTGGGAAATGGCTCGATGGTGGCCTGTTTTGTTGGGGGATTCAAAGGGCTCCGGCCTTAAAAGGAGAGGCGCAGCCCACCGGCTGGGGTGGAGGTGTGGGAGAAAAGCTTTCCCTCCTTCTTGTGAGTTTTTTTCAGAAGCTTTTATCATTTCAGACACTTTCTTAATGCTTGAGATGAAAATGAGGACTTTTCTGGTCAGAACAAAACCAGCCCCTTTGGACTCAGTTTTGATCAATCAGTATTCATCTTTTTTTTCTTTTTTCTTTCTTTCTTTCTTTTTTTTAATATATTAATCTCTCTCCCTCCCCCCAAGTTGGAGAATTCAATCCGAAGACATGAAAAGTAACAGCTAATTAGCACACTGCCTGGCTCCCCGTGGCATTTGTATGATAAAAAGGGCAGAGTTTCGCCTTAAAAAAAAAAAAAAAAAAAAAAAGTGTGGTGGGGGAGAGAACCTCCCCAAGAGAGACAGAGATGCTAATGAAGCGTGAATGGTAATTGTGTAGTAATGAACTAACAGAAAAAGACTGAGGACAAGCAGCTAACGCCATATATTATTGGAACAAAAGAGATTTACACTTTCAAACTAAACACAACGGCATGCCGGGCTTCTCGGGAGAATACTGATGGCACAATCGTCTCTTTCCCCAAATCATTTTCATTAAATGGACATGAAAAGCTATTTATAAAGCTCAAGTTGTTTTTGTTAGGCTATTCACCCGCTGGAGAAAGGGAGCAAATTCCATTATCCGGAGGATGAATGGAAGAGCTGGGTTTTTTTTTTTCCTCTCTCTCTCTTTCCCTGTTTTTCTTTTAAACTAATAGCTTGTGTAATTAGATTTAAAAAGAAGAAGAGGAAGAAGTAGAAGAGGAAGAGGAAGAAGAAGAAAAAGAAGGAGGAGAAGGAGGAGGAGAAGAAGAAGGGAAAGTTCTCCGCAGGTCCGTGAGGGCCGCTGCCAGCCCCAGGAACGCGCGGCGGGTGCACGCGGCTCCGCGGAGACGCGCGGCTGTGCGCGGGCACGCTGGGCGCTGTCCTCTCCGCCCGTGGTGCTGAAGGCGACGGCGGGGCGGGAGGGAGCGGGCACGAAGCAACGGGGTGGTGGGCGGAGGAACGTCAGTTGGGGGGAGACAGCGCGGAAGCTGGGAAAGGTGGGGGGGGGGGGGGGGGGGGGGCTTTTCTAGACCTACCTGGAAAATAGGAAGATCTGATGAAAGGCTGGAAGGATCCTTCAAAGTACGGGAAGGAGAAAGTCTTTGGAGGGACGCTTTGAAGCAAGGCAGGAGAGGACTCTAAGTGAAGAAATAGAACGAAATTAAGAGGGCTGGCAGCGCGATCGGCCCGGGAGTGCTCGGCGGAGCTCGGCTCCCGCTGCCGCCTGGCGCCGCGTTCCCTCCACGGCAGAAACCCCGGCTCCTTCGGGGCCCGCCGCTGCCCGGCCCCTTAAGTAGGGGGCGGCGAGAGGGTCCTCCCTGCCCCCTCCCGCTCCCTTCTCTTCCCCCGGTGGGGCCGCTTACCGGCGCGGGGGGTGGAGGACAGGATGGCGTTGACCCCGAACTTGAGGAAAGTGGAATCACTGCCGGAGCTTTGGGACGAGCAGATCCTCCTGGCCGCCGTGCAGCCGGGCAGCTCCGGTGTCCCCGAGTCCGTCCTGGGTGCTGAGGCCGGGGGGGACATGCTGCTGGGCGGGGGAGCGCTGCGGGGCGGGTAGGCGCCGGGCCGGCTGATCCGGATCAGGTCTTCCACCAGGAAGCTGGAGTGGCTGGAGAAGGCGGATTGCAGCGACTGCGGCAAGGTGAGGGTGGGAGTGGGCCGCAGCAGGCTCGGGTAGACGGCCGGCGGGGCGATGAGGCTGGGGAACATCATCGCAGGGGCCGTCCGTCCGTCCCTCCGCCTGTCTGTCCGTGAATAAAGATCCCACTGGCGAGCCGGGCAGGGTTCTCTGTGCCCTTCCTCCTGGATGCGGGGTTTTATAGTGGTCAGTCCCGCTCGGGCTCTTTCAGCGGTGACAGCCCCAACAATGGGGTTCAACAAAGTTCTCCACTCCGGCTTCATTCAGCGGCCGCTCCGGGGCTGCCCATTGGTTCGGGGCTGCAATTTATGATTGGATTAGGCTTCATAAGCACCCCGCGCACAATGGCCGCGCCACAAAGAAAGTGTAGTCATCAATTTTGCATATTGACCGCCTCTTTGGAATACGTCGCTCCAAAGGCTCCCAGCAGGGTTTTGTTCCGAGGCAACACACACAGGCTAATTAAATGCCTATTTAAAAGTTTCCAATGACATCTTGCCTCATAGAAAGGGAATTATTTAAAGAAAGCACTAAATTTATTTGCCTCTCCCCCGCTGAGATTAGGAAATAAATCAATAAATATTCATCTAAACCGTCAGAAAAGCACTTTTTTTTTTTTTTTTTTTTTTTTTTTGTCACAGAAAACACAAATGGGAAAACATGGCATTAAACTACGGAGGGAGGAAGGAAATATTCTGAGTGCGGTTCGGACGCGTTCTGCTCTGTCCTCGCAGTGCTCTGGGCGTGGTGTGTTGGCATGGTGCTGTTGGGTAGTGTTGGCATGGTGTTGTTGGGTGGTGTTGGCATGGTGTTGTTGATATGGTGTTGTTGGCGTGGTGTTGGCATGGTGCTGGCATGGTGTTGGCTATTTTTTCCTATGGGCACGTTTGAAGTCGGCTACAAAGTGGATTTGCAGCTTTCAAGCTTTCACTTCTACTTTCAGGGGTCTGACACTCGTGAGGGTCCTGTGCGTGTGCTCGGGCTCAGAATCAGAACTCGCTCCAAGAAAATGGGAGCGCTGAAAATAGCAAAGATGTAAAGAGCGCTGTAGGAGCAGAGCAGACACCGCAGGTTCTCTAGCGGTCGGTCCTCTTAATCTCACGCGTACTTAAAAAGAGTGGTAAGAGCGCTCCCCGACTGTGAAAACGAAGGGAATGCTGAGGTGTTTAGGACGTAAATCGGGCCGAGCTGGGCCGGCTCTGCGCGCACCGGCCGCCACGTTTCCCCGACGTGTGCGGGACCCGCCCGCCGCGGGGCATCGGCAGCGGAAAAACACGAAATCGCGTATTTTCTGGCGGATTGGGCTCGTCTGTAGCGGCAGAGATGGAAATGGGCGCGAGGGTACTTAGTTTCCTTTGGAGCCGGAGGATGAAAGCGAGTATTGAGAGCGCTTTTACCTGATTTCTGTGTTAAAGAATATAACAGATGTGTTAAATGTCCTATGTTTTAAAAGCGCCCCATTCAGCCCTTTGGTGGGGCTGAACCTTAGCGAGCAGAAGTGTGCAGCTCAGCCATGCAGCCTTGATCCTATTAACCATGAACTAACTGTCACCTTCAGCTGTTTTCCCTTTTTACTTTTTAACACAAAGCTTTCTCAAAAATCTTATTAACCAGCTTTATTTCTCTCGATGCTTTTTGTCCGCCCGTTTTGTGCCGGTGATCTCCATGTCGATGCTTTAACCATTCAAGAAAAGTGCATCTGCGATTTATATCACATTAAGGAAGAAAGAAAGTCTGTTAAACCTCTCCCTCGATTCAAATCAAAAAGTTATTTACCAGAGGATGGAATCGGCCCCCGAGCTCGGGCGATGCTGACACATCTCCGGGCATCTGCGGAGGAAGGGAGGGAGGCGGGGGGCTGGCGGCCCCGCTGTTAATGAAACCTCCCCGGGTTTGTTAATCTCGGCGCTAAGCAGGTAAAGGGCGAGGGCAGCGCGGCGGGACCCCAGCACCTGCCAGGCTAATAGCTGGGGATGGCCCCATCTCTCCCGCCTTCAGCCTCCCTCTTGCCTCCCTCTCCCGGGTTATTTCAGCTCTATGCAGCCCATTCCAGGTGTGGAACGAGAGTCAATGGAAAAAAGTGAGCGGGGCTTTCCCCATACAAGTAATGCGCTGCCCCACCCCGGCCCTTCTCTACCCTCTCTGCCCTTCCCAGCCGGCCGGGCCGGTCCCGCTCCGTGCTTTACAGTCAGTACGGGGCTCTCTGAGATGGTTTTCTCCATCTTTTTTTTTTTTTTCTTTTTTTTTTTTTTTTTTTTTTTTCTGCCGATAGATCGGGGCCGTTTCGCCTCGCTCTGCACCGGCTGCTGCTAATTTCGTCTGCCTCAAGAAGGGGCTCTGACACGTTGGGTTGGGCTGGGTCAGGCGCACGCTGGGGCACACGTGGACGCGGTTCCTCGCGATGCGTCTGAGCACACTCGTAAAGAATTCCTTAAGCACCACGGCAAAAGGGACGAGGCGTCTATTGAAAGGGACGAGAGGCCGCGAGGAACCAAGAAATCAGACGAAAGGATCTCATTTTCAGCGATCTCCTTTGGAAGTTTCTTTTCAAAGGCGGTGATCACTTAAGAGAAGGGAATTCTAATGTCCCGGGATAAAACCTGTGACTAATGCCGTTTGACCTATGCTCACGAGGTTTTGTGCTTCCTGCCATTCATTTTAATGTCGTTATCTTCAAATTTATTTCTAAAAAGTCACTCGCTTTCTTACGCGAAAAAAGAGGGAAAAAAAAGGGGGGGGGACTAACGCCGGCGGTGGGGCCGAGGGGCGGCGGCAGTCTGCGTGTGTCCCGGGCCGGGGTTGGTAATCCGCATGAAATTGGGAGAGCCGCCACTTCCAGCGCGGACACGGAGCGCCGGGCCCGGCTCCCGGAGTGCCGGCGGCAGCGCGGGGCCGCCCAGGGCCGGGCGGGATGAAGCGAAGCGCCTCCGTCCCGTGCTGCCTGCGCTCCCCCCGGGGACGGCCGCTCCGGCCGGGCGCCGGGAGCCTCAATGGGGCTGCACTGCGACACCTAAGGCTGCACCTTTAGAATTCAGAACAAGGAACAGTAACTGTTGGTTCGCTCAAAGCTTTTCTAGATTCAACAACCTCCGCCCCCCCCCCCCCCCCCCCCCGCCCTTTTTTTTTTTTTTTTTTTCTTGAAAATCCTTCTATTGTGCCAATCAAGCAGATGGTTTGCAGGAAATATAGCTTGGCCCCAGTGACCGAAACTAATTTTAACTAGCTTTCCAAGCCTGGCACGTTTGTTTTGCTCTTACAAAATAGCTAAAAAAACAGCTGGCAAGGGTGAATTAAACCCATTAAAGACACATTTATAAGAAATTATATTCACATAGGTTGCTCGAACCCCCCCTAAGAGGGGAGAGATGAGAGTATTGAAATGAAAATGTCCCTGAACACACTACCCTCCTTAACATCGCCTGAGAGTCTCAAAACATTTTACTAAATAGATTAACTTGACTATTGTTTCGCATCACATTTATCAGCTTCATTAAGTGAATAGCTGAACAAATATATTACGCATGCATGAAAAGCTCTTTTGGGGGCTGCCTTATTGTGTCCTCAGCCCTGACAGGTGGTTAACTGTGTTTCTCTCTCCTCTCCCCCTCTCTCTCTCTGAGCAAAGAAAGAGGGATCTTGGACAGAGCGTGCGGCCCAGACTTGGCAGAGGGACCTGGAGGGGAGAGTTACTTTCTTCTCCCTCACCATTCATCCTGGCCAGCCCAGAGAGCGCATGGCCTGAAATGCAACCAGATGATCCCGTCTTGTCAGAAGTAATTTACTTTAGTTTAGTCCCTGTGTCTTGCTTACGCTTTGCTAACTCTTCCCTAGCCTGTTTACTTGGCACCCTTTCTTGCAGATATGATAATTTTTGCCCACCTCATCCTTTTATCTGTTCCCCAACCTCCACTCTTGTTTTAAAATAGTAATATTCCAGGGTTGAACAATCCTCCTTCTTTCTTCTCCACTGATCTGGCTAATAAACAAACAATCAAATGCACAACCTCCCTAAAGCCAGCTTCTTTCACAGACTGGGTTGTGTGTGACTTGGAGAGCTGGGGTTTGCAGAGTGCAACACAGTACTTTATTCTTTGCCCTAATTTCCTCAAGGACAAGGGAAAGTGATACCTTCCTCCTTACTTTCTCCAACATGTACTTCTCTGGTTCCACTAAAGTCGGTGCAGAGAATTAAAGGATTCCCCCCACCCCAAATCAGGTTTCAACTCTACTCCTACTGACTGACTGCAACACAAAATGGTGATCGTTTGCCAATGGCAGTGGTAAATCTCTTCAGAACCAGCCCTACCCACTGCTGTACTCATCCATAGGTCTCTGGTAAACTGCAGTGCATCCACAGAGGAGGAGACTACATGTGCTGGCCTTTTTGGAAAAGCAGTATACAATATATTTGATTTCCAGAGCTTTGACTGAAGAAGAGAGAGAAGAAACTTTGTCCTGCAGGGGGTTTCACTTCATAGAGCCGATAAGAAATGAATCAGAAAGCTCTGGTCCATGCAGTCCATGAGTTCTGCTCTAAGTTCCTTGATGTAAATTGGAAAAGCAGATGAAAGCAGGCAGCCACGTTTCTGTTTGCCCTTGTGGGCTGCTTTTTGCTGACTTGAGATGTTTCAGACAGAGAAAATGATGGAGGATGGAATAGTTGTGGCCAAGGAATGAATAGCTTTGTAGTCTTGTGTACCACTAACACCTCTTCAGGTTTTGCAACGTGATCCGAGTCCATAGCTCTGGACTCAGAACCACCAATTCTTTGCAGAGTGTGAGTAAGAGTTGTTCTCTTTAGGAAACACTCGGCTTATTGCAGAGACTGGAGCGGGGCTGCCATTCTTCTGGGTTTGCTTTGCAGATGTTGTGGCTTCCCTGTATTTGGAGATGAAAGTCTCTCTTCCATTCTATCACCAGGAAAAGTTGGTGAGGTTCAGATCTCACTTGCACTTGTAAGATTTCTTTGAAATAGCAAAGACCAGACACTTTTGATGGGAGTTTTGCCTGTAGGAAGTGTGTTCCTCCTCAGAGAATGGTGCTGCTATCTGACAAGCAGGAAGAAATGCTGTCCCTGTTTTCCACCAGCCATCAGGCTGGGGAGATACATGTCCCATCAGTCCTCCACTGATGTCTACAGCTTTCTGAAAGCAAATGGAAGTGTCATGGACTAAGGAGAGGACAAATGCGTAAAGGCAATTTTAGAAAAGCTTTTCCCCGTAGCTTTAGCCTGAGAACGTTATTTGCTCTATCAGAGCTGAAGTCAGGGGAAAAGCTCATGCTGGGAGGAGGTGGTCTTCAACTCCTCACACTTTGAGGCTGATGACGATAATGGATGTCCTGGAATAGGACCACAGGCCAGGAAGAGAACATCTGAAGTGAAGGACAAGGGAACTCCAATTGATTAGGCCTTAATGGGGGCCCAACTTAAATGCCTGTATGCTAACGCAGAGAGCATGGAGAACAAGTAAGATGAGTTACAGGTGCGTGGTGTGCATGCCTATGGGGCTATGATGCAATTGGCATCATGGAGACGTGGCAGAATGGCTCTCATGACTGGAATGTAGAACAGGTATAAACTCTTTAGGAAGTAAACTCTTTGGGGAAGGTATAAACTCTTTAGGGAAGACAGGCAGGGGAGAAGGAGAGAGGGTATTGCCCTCTACATCAGTGACCAGCTGGAGTCCATGGAGCTCCTCCTGGGGATGGATGAGGAGTTGCCAGAGAGCTTATGTGTCAGGGTTGAAGGGAAGGTGGGGGTAGGAGACATCGTAGTGGGGGTCTACTGCACACTGCCTGACCAAGAAGACCAACTAGATGAGGCCCTCAATAAACAGATAGAAACAAATAGAAACAGAAGAAGAGGTTTTGTGTTCACAAGCTATGGTCCTCATGGAGGACTTCAACCACCCCAATATCTGTCGGAAGGACGACACAGCAGTACACGAGCATTCAAAGAGGTTCCTAGAATGCACAGATGATAACTTCCTCTTACAAGTGGTACAGGAACCCACAGTGTACTGAAACTGTCAGGTCACAGCTTGAACTGGTGATTAAGCACCTGGTGAAGGGCTGTGGCTGGCACAGGGAGCACAGACAGGCTGTTTGCACCTGTGACCAGAAGGGATGGACCTAGGGTGGTGCCCTCCTGGGCTCATATTAGGGCCAGCCATGGAAAGGAGAGCTTCTCTTGGGCCTAGGCTGCTTTTTGTGAAGTTGTGTTTCCTGGCTGGAGATTTCCTCCACCCATGGGATGAGTTCAACTCTTCCTTCTGTATATGACTAGTGGCGTACCTGAGACTAATGACCTAGTATTGCCAAGAATCTTTCAGAACAATATTTTACTTCTTTCTGTGCAGAACAAACATTATTAAAACCAAATGGAAGATGAAATCAGGCTCTGTTTAATTACAGAATTTGTTTATGACCTGTATTTCCAAATAACGCCTTGTCTAGGTAAGGCAGCAAAGTAATCACATATAGCTTCTTGTTTCATTTTCCTCTTCATTTAAATTCCAGAGTGTGAAGCATTCCTATTTTTAAGTAGATTTTAACCATGACTAGAGAAGCTTAGTTATCATTTATGTGCTATAAACAATATGTGAGGGGAGATGTTTTGATCAGAGCCATTCAGCTCTCGCTTGCTAATCTAATTACGAAGTATAGGTTTCCTGACACAGAGCTGCTAACATAGAAAAGGCTTTTCTCACACCTGGTGGATTGTTTAGCCAAGCTTTTAAAATGCTTACAGTTTTAAAGGGAAAAGAAAAAAATCTTTTTAAGAAACAAGTTCCTGTGTCATGCAATGGAAAGAATTTAGTGGTTGTCAACATGAGTTTAGTATAAGGATGCTGCATAAAATGTGGGTTCACTTTACATTGACCTTTGGACGTAGTAGCCCCAAACATTGTTTTATGTGAACGCTAAGGAGAGTGAGAAAGATAACAGATGTCAGCAATTCTATCAAATTAAATGTGTGCCTGTGTGTATGTGTGTACAAATATGGTGCTGGTATATGTTTTGAGTGTTTATTCTTAAAGGCTGAGTACAGCACAGCTCTGAATGAGCAACTTTGAATTGCAGCTCCAGCCCAACAGCATTTCTGCACTGTTTGGGCTCCAATTCTTACAAACAAAATAAAGTACCTTGTCGAATAAGGGCCATTGAGGAGGGATGATGGGTTAAGAGTGGGGGTCCGAGGTGGTGGCGTGGGTGCTTGTTTATTGGGGAGGAGTTGTCAGTTGTTGGCTGTGCTGCTGAAAGGAGGGACGCGAGGGGCTGATGGCTGGGGTAGCATTGATGGGAGGTAACGGGGTAATCGGATTGAAAGTGAGCCGTGGTATTTGTGTCAGTTCACATTTCGTCAAATGAATAATATGAGGTTGCTACCTAGCCCAGGCCTTGGCCCGAGGGTTCGGCTATAAAGACTCCAGGCCTCATTTGATTCAAATATAAATTAATTCTCACTGGAGCGTTGGCTGATTAATCTATTTGCATAATAGTAGAAAAACTGCAGTGTGGTTACTTTTGCGGGGATTTGGACAAGAAAAGCCCTAAATTCATTTGAAAGAATAGTGTGTGAGAAGTCAGGGAAGCAAAAGCACCTCTATTGGGCTCCAGAAGCTGTTTTTTCCAGACCCTGGTGCTCGGGTTGTTCACACTGAGGTCTGACACTGTCCCAAAGAAAGTCGTGTTCTGAGGCCTGTTTGCATTTTTATTCTTGTGTTGGATGTAAATGGTGTTGCCATTGCTTTCAGTATTTAGGAGAATGGCAAATGTGATCATTTTTTTCTGTTCAGTAAAAGTGAAGTCAACAGGAAAAGATGCAATGTGTGCATGGTGTAAATATTGAACTGCTGTAAAGCAATGTGGTGGGATGAGGAACTGGGAGAGCCGAGTGCACTTGGCCTGTATGTGCCACTGGTGTGTAAGGCTGGCTTTAGGGGAATGAGGGCCAGATTGTGGTGACTGCATGCATCTCAACAGCAGCAGAGAAGGAGGGTGAGGAGGACTTAGTGCTGTCACTGAGCAGGAACGTGGGGAGAAAATGGGCTTTTTTTGCTGTCTTTTTTCCTTCCCAATGACAATTCTCTCCAGAAAAATGTAGGCATTTCCTCTGGGGAGGAGAGGGAAAAAAATCTCTAAGCAAATGTAAACCTTCTAGCAAGAATTTTTCAAATCAGTAATAGTGGATAGGGGTGAATGCATATGCTCACACCTCACTCCTTTACCTAGGGTCGGTGGGGCACTTAGAATAAAACTCAAGGAACAGCCCAAGTTTTCTGCATCTCCCCAGATTAAAGACATCACCATGGTGTTGGTGCATGGTGTGAGTGCCTGGTGCCTGATGAATGAACTCAGGCTCCACAATGAACACGTGTGCCTACTGCAGGCTGTGAGTGGTTGTGCTCTTTTTGATTGGTTCTCCTAATACCTAATGAAGAAATAATACCTGAGAGAACAAAAAGGAGTCCTTTTGGACTACAATAGCAAGCTGTGTTGGCTGTTTTCAATCTTGTTTCACCTTTTCTCCCTAAGTGTAACTCACCAATAGTATACTTCCAGTGTAATCACAACTTTTACCTCCCTTCTTTGCCCTTGGTTATGTTAAATTCCTATAATACCTTCAGCCTTTTTAGAACGATCTGGGAAGGATGCACTGCTCCTTGGTTGAAAGCTGTCCCTTTCCAAGCTGGGAGTTAGGCAAAAGATCCTGATAAACTGCCACTGAAGAAGGAAAGATGGTGATCAGAACCCCTTATTCATGTAAACAAAACAGAACCAGCCTGCTATAGTGTTTGTGAGTTCACTGTTGTAGGATCAGTGTCTGAAAGCACAAAACGAATGGATCTAAGCCATGGTCATAAAGCAGCTACACTGCAGTATCTTTGTAGTTAATTCTTGGGGAAGGGAGATGTCTGGTATACCCAGAAGGCTGGGCCATACAAGCAAATGGTATGCCTGATTAATGCAATGTTTTTATGAGTTAATAGTGACTCTGCTGTCTTGCATTAGTATTAAGACTAATAAGACTAAGAAAAAGGCCAAAGCTTTCTGAACAGAAGCTCTCAGTCCGTTGACAACTGTCTAGTCCTGTTACTTTGACTTTTACACCAAATGACTGATGTAGGTCTGCTTGTTTAATGTGGTGCAAGATGAAGGCAACTGAAATGGAGCGTCTGTGCCTGTCTGCTTGACCTGGGTAATATAACCATTTGAATTAGCTGGCAGTACTTCAGAAAAAATGCAAGGCTTTACTTTTTTGTACCTTGATGCAGTGGGAGAGGTGTATAATGGGCAGAAGAGAGTAGAAGGCACTGAGGCTCCTGGGTTCTTTCTATGGTCTGATGGTAAGGACAGAGGCTGGGTAAATAGGCAGCCCAGCTCACAAAACTGCAAGTTCTCATGCTTCCTTCTGGATGTTTTTAACTGTAAAAAAACCCCACTGCAAGCTGTTTCAGTGCCTTTTTGAGGCTGGGCTTCCTTTCTTGTCTCTGTCCAGCTGTACTCTTATATTGCACATTTTTTGTTGATTGGGGTGGACAAACCTGTGTTTAATGTTTCTAGCACAGTTCACAGCGGGTAAAAAGGACTTGAGAAGCTTTTTGTTTACTATCAGATATATGACATAGAGAGAAGTGATCTTCTGAGCAGAGCTGTAGAAAGCTGAACGGCACAAATAAGTAACAATGGGATATGCTCAACAATATTTATGTGAGCTTTGTCTTCTCAGATACACTTGGATGGCAGTGAATTGTCAGTTCCTATATCAATCTGCCAACGATGAATAGCTCTCAATGAGCTTGAACGTTCTCAGGTTAAAACATCTGTAAAGCTGGTGGAGATTATGCACAATATTGATATGACCTCAATCTGAGGGCATATAAATTAAGCCATTCCTAAGCACAGACATGGGCTTGCTCAGCAATGTTCACAAGGAGACATGAAGCACTTTGCAAATGGGCAGATAACCCATCAGATCAGCAGGCTCACTCTGTTTTCATCTCTCATTTCTGAACTCCCAACACAGCCAGTTTTGCCTAAATTGTTGGTATTTGACAGATGATCTCGTTGTAGGGGAGTGAAATCTGTATCATGATTATTTGAATTCTAGGTGGATTATAGGCATCTCAACTGAATCGCATTCTTTTAGCACACAGTAATGTTGTCCCTCTCCTCTTTTTGCCTTATCTGAGAAGGCTGTCAGCTTCTCTGTGATACTCACGTCAGAATCTGAAGTAGCTCTGATAGTCACAGGTGCTCACTGCCCTCCTTCAGGACAATGGACCCAGATGAGCAAACTCTCTTATGAGAGAGGATCACACAGTAGTGTGGAAACAGCATGCAGCTGGCAGCCCTGCCTGCGGCAGGGGGGTTGGAGCTTGATGATCCTCGAGGTCCTTTCCAACCCAAGCCATTCTATGATTCTTCACTGCGATTTAAATAATGTTTTTAAACTGAGTGAAATTGCGTGTGGAGAGAGAACCTGTGAGGTTTTTTCTTTTGGTTTGCTTGTTTTTTGTGCGTTTATTGGCAGGATTAAAAGTATATTTTTAATGCAAGAGAACTCCTATTAAATTCCTGGACTGGGCAAGTCATGATTTTAGTCATGGTAGCATGTTTGCTAGGGCATATCTCAACTAATACATCTGTGTTGCAATCAGAGCTCTTCTCCTGGGGTATCCATGGTGTGCACAGAGGCCTAGGTTGGTCTTAGATGTGACCTATTATAACTTTATTTTCAGCAAGACTTTCAAATCCATCAGCTAGCATCTTCATTTTAAAAACAAGATCTAAAAACACCCCAAACCACCCCTGCAAACAAACACAGGCCTCAGATCTCTTTTTGTCTTTGGGTTAATTAATCTGTTACACAACTTGAAACTTGCTATTATAGGATGGTAAATGAAAACAAACAGGATTGCACTTAGGCCTCTGGGATGCTGATGCTATTAAAGGTGATTGCTGATTGTCACTGGGTCTGAACCTCTACCTCTGAACTGCGTACGGAAAAATTCTTCATTCTTCTTCATGTCTTCTGCAACTTGGTAAGGAAAAATTAAAAGCAGAGCACACAAAGGCTGTACACATGCCACCATGATGAGGGATTCTGCCACCAGCCCTGACTGGTCATAGGGCAAATGCTGTGCAGGTGTTTATTCTGCAGGGATGTGATTTATGCTGAATGTAGTACTGTTTGCTAAGACGTTGCTGCTCTTGCCTAAAAGTAGCCCTCTGATTCGTCTGTTGGGTACTGTTTGCTGTCAAGCACGAGTTAATTGATTTAATTGCAGCTCCTGTGGCTGGGTGGCTATTCCTTTTGCATTGTCAGAGAGTTCAGTCTACCAGGTAAAATTAGTCGTCTTTTAAAGACTCCTGCAATTCCCAATTGCTGTTTATTTATACAGCACCTGACAGAGTGAACTATGGGACTACTATGGGACTGAGGCCTCCAGACTTCTCTTTCTTCCTTAATTTTCCCCCCATTTTGCCTGTGCAGTGGTGGTGAATGGAGCTTGCTAACTCATTTGATTTCTGTGGTTTGATTCCTTCTAAGTATTAGATGGCTTCCTTTGACTGGCAGTGATACTACTGATTCCCACCCAGCACTGACTAGGTAGGCACAGCTGTCTTTTTTTATGTTAGGATTACATAGTAAAGAACTTCATTGTAGATACAATGCAAAATGAGATGGCAAAATGAACATCTGCAAATTTTTGTATTTACTTTTAAAAAAGACTATTTCTGAAGGCATTATTTCATAGTTTATTATTTTTAATATTGTAGGGGAACTGTTAGCTCACAGCTTGAACTGATGATTGAGCACCTGGTGAAGGGGTGTGGCTGGCACAGGGTGCACAGGCACATTGTTTGCACCTGTGATCCCTATGGGACCAGAAGTGTAGGACACATGGTGAAGCCACCTGGAATCATATGAAGGCCAGCCACTGAAGGGAGAACATCTCTTGGATGTAGGTTGCTTCCTGAGAGGAGTGTTGCACAGTCAGAGATCTCCCTCCACCAGTTGGCTGAGTTCAGCTCTTTCTTCTGTATATGACTACCTGTGAATAATTTACCTGGTATCAGCAAGAACCTGTCAAAAGCAATTTTGCTTCTTTGTGAGTGGAACAAATATTATTAAAACTAAAGAAAAGATGAAATACACTGCTAGCACATTGAACATGACCACAATGACTGCTGGCTACTTTTCTGGTAAAATGATTTGATAGTGACTATGTACAAAGCACATGGCCTTACCCACCCCAGTGGAATACAACTATGACATGATAGATACTTGCATTAAATTATCCTGTTGCATTGTTCTTCTTAGAATCTGATTATAGTTGTGCTAGTTCAGTATCTTAACACAATCAGTATTCCTCATCCTAAATTCATAGGATCATGGAATGGTTTTGGTTGGGAAGGACCCTTAAGATCATCTAGTTCCAATGCCCTATTATAGGCAGGGACACTTCCCTCTAGACCAGGTTGCTCGTACTCCATTCAGCCTGGCCTTGGATATTTCCAGAGAGGGTCTATCCACAACCTCTTCAGGCAAATTAGAGTAGAATATTGTACTCAGGGTTTATTTTTATTTTATGTTGGAAATGGTGATCTTAGGTTACTTCTGCATTTTCATAAAAACAAATGATGTGGTATTACTGACAGTGCAATAAATCCAGTTCATTGATCTCAGTGCTTGGTTTACCAGAAGTGAGCTACATTGTGTTTATCAATTATATGTTTAATAAAGTAAACATTAAAATTAAAACCTGTAGTGAAAGGCACTATGTATTGTGGTAGGAGGGAATATCTGATGTATATATATTATAAATTAAATGTGATGATAAAACAACTGAAGACTGTGGAAACACAGGGTGGGTGAAGCTGTGAGGGGGTGTTGTTTCCTTTTTTTTTCCTTTTTTTCCCTCTTTCTTTTCCTCCTCCATATTGTTTAAGGCAAAGCAGGCCCTACTGCTGCTTTTGAATTTGATTCTGTCCAATATAGCACGAATCTTGGGGCAGGTGGGTCATTAAAGGCCCACTGGAGCCTTTTCAGCTGCCTGCTAGGAAAAACATCTCTGGGAGCTGCTGGCCCATCAGCAGTGGGGCAATCCCCACACTGCAGCCCCATTTGGCTACTGATTCCCTGCCTGCAGTAGTCCCTGGGCAGATGGTGACCAGAAGGTGCTATGGTACTATTTCCAAGCACTGGGTTGCCCTCTTGTATCAATGAAAAAGCACAAGTGCATATTAATTAAATAAATACTTCTTCCTTTTTCTTTCCTGATTAAGAAAGGTGTTTTTCTACTCTGATGTGGATCTTACTGGTAGAGTTTCCTTACATTCAAAAAATGAACAAACTGCAGAGAGAGACAAAATACTGCAATGTTTTCTTTGATATTTCTGTCTAACTCTCATTAATCACATAGAGCTTTGAGGGAAAGGGCTCTGAGAGAGCTCAAGCTTTGCACAAAATTCATCTAAGAGAAGAGAGAGCAAGTTGAACACAGCTTCTCCACCAGCCTCCAAGTGAATGATGTTCCGAGGGCTCTGAATGCTTCTGTCTCTGCCCATACAATTTAGGTGTTACTGCTCAGAAAGAAAGAGACCCACTAAAATAATCACCTGAAGGGGAGAGAATATTGTCTCAGGGAAACACCGAGTGATAAGTGTATATAAAGCCCTGTTGCCTGCATTTGGGTGAGAGGGGTTGGGCATGGGTGTGCCATGGGATGTTGCTGGCAGAGATTTGAGGCACTTGGAAAAGTTCTGCTCCAGGCAAGAGGAGATGAAAGGTGTGTTTGGCAGTGAAAAAGCCAGGAGAAAAAGCAACTGAAACAAAAAAATGGAGATGTGAAGATGCACATTTTTATGTGCTCAGTTTCTCCTGCCTTTCTGCACTTACCTGCACTGTTATGTCAGCATGTGGCTAGCAATTTGTTAAATGGCAAAGGCCGCACTTGCATTACCTCAGTCATAAACCTGTCTGTGGAATTCAATTGCTGGCAAAGTTTGAGTGGACAACTTTTTTTTGGACAGAGTGGAAACAGGCAGTGATCACCGGAACAGCAATACTCCAGTGGTTTCCAATAGCACCCGTGCATGGGCACCTGTTATGCATGAGAGATCTCGTTTCCTCTGCAGAGGATGCATGCAGCGGGGCTTTTCTGGTCTCGACTTCCAGCATTGTTGCATCTGGTCCTTTTTGGGTGTTTGTTTTGCATTGCTGGTCTTAGCATTGCTTGTACACCTTCAGGAAGGGGAGCAGGGAGCTGGGATCAGATATCTGCATTTTAACTCTGATCTTGTTCAGTTTGTATTTAGACCTTCCGAAGCCCTTTTGCATTAGTTACTTCTGGTCTGAGCGGACCTTTACTCTTGTGTCAGCACAAAGGGTTGAGGTGCAGAGCTTTCTATGGCAAAAAGCCCTTGCTGGGTCTGAGCAAAATCTCAGCTTTTCCAGAAGCATAGCAACACAAAAGATTTAAGGGGAGAAATTGTTAAAAGGGAAGCCCTTTTCTCTTTGGCTTGAATGCAGTGGGGAGATTAAAACTTTCATTTGAGATTTTGCTGTATTCATAGTAGGGAGGCCATGAATAGGTCTAAGTCAGAGCCCACAGTGGTTGTGGTGTGCCCTTTTATTCTCTGGCACATCTTCAGACACAGGTTGTTTTGCACTTGAAAGAGGTGAAAGAGGGGAATGTGGGGTTTTGACAGCTGATATTGGCCTCTGAGCTCTTGATGGGGATTTTCTAATTAACCCCAAGGGCCCATCAGGTGGTCAAAATGGAGTGATTTCTATCAGGAAGGGCAAGAAGTTGTAACTTTTAATTTTTTAATTTTAGTCCAAGACACTGAGGATGGTTATTAATGTTGTATATATGATGAAACCAATTATATCTCAAAACCAATTACATCTCTGAGGAAGAATTTTGGCAAGTTTAGAGCCTGAATACCCCTAAAGCCCAAAATCCGTTTCCTGGCTTTAAAAATCTTTTGGGCTTTGACTAATCATAGTAACTAATAATTAAAGCAAACGATCCTTAATTCTGACACCTTCCTCCAAATCTGGGATAATCTGGGCAGCACGCTGCTGCTCTGTCCTCTGATGCTTACTGGGGAGCCTTACTGCATGAATGCAGCTGGCAAAGCTCACCAGGCAAGTGGTAACACAAAAAGATTGTGCACAAACCTTGCTAAAGTTACCTCTCGCGTCTTAAAAGGTGGTGAGTGAGCAAACCTGAATCTCTGTGCTGGCACTGCATGTCATACAATCTTATCTGGTCTCCTGAATGTGACATGCAGGGTGGGGTTTGAGGAGCTAGAATAAATCTGTGGCACCTATGTGCTGGGGGAAACTAATATTAGTTTTGAAACACACTAGTGCTGAGAGGAGAAAATGGGATTCAAGCTTTGTAATACAGGATTTGGTGTAGATAAATGGGGCAGATAGATAGATTAGGTTTAGGAACCAGCATAGAACATGAGCAACTTGTCCAAGACTGCATTGATTTACTTTTTTTTTTTTTTTTTTTTTGAGTGTTGGAGATTTTTAAGAGGAAAAAGTGGTCAGCAAAGGAGAGGATAAAAAGGCATGAGGTGCATGACGGAGGGTGAGAAAGATTCTGGTCAATTAATTAACTGAGAAATACTAACAAATGTAACCAGAGCAAGCCATGTTCCTTTGGTTGCCTCAAGCAAATCACAGCTCTGTCCTGCAATGCAAAGCCAAGTATGATGATGATGAAGCAGGGAATGTGTTCCTCCTCCCTGTGATGGATTGAATGGGATGTGCCTGTCTCACCTGTGCTCTCTTCAACCTGCAGGTCTGCCTCTACCACTACCCCACATCAGCCAGGCCCAAATTTCAGAGATTTTGAAATTTAGTTGAATCAGCATCCTGGGGCAAATGAGGCCTTGTGTTGGATAGGAACACAGGTGGGTAAGGAAAAAGTGAGGTTATGAAGCTGAATGTACCTCAGCAGTAAACTCACCAGCATACCCTTATAAAATGTAAGGTGACTGGGAGAGCAAACAGAAAATGGAAATGGGAAAAAAATTAAAGACTGCAAAAGCAGACCAAATATTTCAAAACAAAACTTAAAACTGAGCAAAAAAACGTGCTTCTGCTCACATTTCGCCATGAAATATTGGGTAGAGGTCCCTAACTGTTTTTCTGGAGTTCAGTGATTGCGTTATGAGGGAACAGATCTGTAAGCTGTGGGACTGGGGCTGTTTCTGGGTTTATCTAATGCCTGGAAGCAAGTATAGGTATACTTTAATTTCCATGAAGTGAAAGATGGGCTCTTCTGCTTTTACAGAACTGCAGTTACGCTTGCACTACGGATGAGTTTGTAATTCAAAAGCCCGATACTGCACAGAAAGACAATCTAATTTGGCTGTTAAGACCTAGAATCAGTCTGTAGAACTTGATGATCAATTTGTAAATCTTAACAATTAAAACAGATAATACAATACAAGAAAATAAACACAGTACTGCAAAACATATTCAGTGTGAGCCCTTCAAAGAGTCCAGATCATCTTAAAATTTTTAATGGAAATTTTGGATGTTTGGATAATGTCTGCCTAAATGTTATTTAATGATCCTGAGAATATGAATGAATAGACTTGTCTTGGATCAGGAGTTTTAGCTGGGACTTATTCTAGGGAACCTGATGAGATACAGACATGTATCCATCTCCAGTAAAGTTCAGTTGCTTGTATTACTTATTGCTTAACACATGCTGGAAGCAGACAGATTTTCTTCCCTCCAGCCCTGGTGAGCATTGCAGTATGGGTGAACAAGACATTCATCTTGCTGACACATCTTGCTTCAGCTGTTGCTGTGACAAATTGTTTTTGCTATAGCTAAGCTGAAGCGCTGTGGAGTTGCTGAGAGCAACTGCTGTATTCTGGGGGTTGTTCATATCACTTTTTTTTTTTTTTTTTTTTTTGTAGACAGCTTTAAATGAAACTCAAAGCAAGTGTTACAGGGCACCATGGGCCACAGAGGACCTTACTCAGAAAGAGCTACCTCTAGAGGGACAAAGAAATGCAAGGTGGATCTTGCAACTCGGGAATATCCAAAACCTGCCAAGTTTTGCAGCAGTGTTAAGCATGCTGAGTTGTGCCAGACTGTGAAAGAAAGGAATGCTTCCCCTCGTGGGGAGGATTTGGGTCCTGAAATGAAACCCTGCTCCCAGTGCCTGTCAATAATACGCATTGTTTAGGAACTGACCCATGTTTTTTATGGATTCTCCTGGGCTCTTCCACCAGTGATTGCTTCAGATTATTATATCAAATTTCATACATTTTGATGGGGGTGGCGAAAATAATTCTACTGTGATGATGCTGATGCTATGTGATATGAAAGACATTCACATGCTCGCTCTTCTTGCGCTTAAAAAGAGCAGAATACCATACATCTGCTATGCATGACTTATTGTGGAAAGGTGATCATCTTGAATCTACAAGAGCTTGCCAAGGCACTCTGCACCAAGATTTTATGGTTGCTTTCTTGCTGCTGGTCCTGTAACTTGGTCCTCTGCCAACCAAATTAACTTGTAATTTGTGGTAGTCTTAATTCAGTTTTTATTGAGTAATCTACAAGGAGAAATGTCCATTGGCTCTACGAGTAACAGCACAGAATGAAAAAGGAAAGCTTGTCTTCCAGGGAACAGTTATTACAAGTTCTCTTTCATCTCCCAGTGAATTTGGATGAAGCCACAGACTTGTGATCTTGAACACTTGAGTATGTTGTGGCTAATTGGCAGCAATTAGTGGGATTCATTTCCTGCACACAAATTTGTGAACTGCTTTTGAATCAGACCAGGGAGAACTGAGACACTTCCTATTTCTAATTCCTCTTCCTTCCTGACAGACCAAAGGGACCTACCTCATCCAGATTTCTGTCTCTAGGCGCCTGCTGTGTGTCTTCCTGTGCATCTTGCAGAATGCAAAGTGCTGAGAAATGAGGAATTTTACAGAGAGATGCCAAAAGGGGGATTTAAAAATGGAAAATCTTCCAGTTAGGTTTCCACATTGTTTAAGTTTTTAAGTAGGGGTGGAATCAAAATGTAAAGCATGTCTACCTAATGGTTTAATGAGTAGAAGTTACAGTGGTGCTTTAGCAGCTACATGAAGGTTGACCTTGTCATGCACTGGCTTTGCATGGGGATAAATTAATGCAGTTTCATACCTGATTTGTGTCACATGGAGCAGAAAGACTTTGTGCTTGGTTCTGAACAGCATGAGTACAGTGAGAAACCTCACAGCATCTGCTCTAGAAGCCACTGGGAGAAAAATAGTTTTGATCTATTCTCAGACCACGGGGCAGATGGGGAGTGTTTGTGTCTATTTCTGCTAATGTTCTGTGTTGTCAGCTCTTCCTTTTTCCTGCACTCTGTATACAGAAGTTTTCAGTGTTCCTGAATTAATATAGGACTCATAGACCCAGCTCTTAACTAAAACCTCTCACAAATGAAACTCCATCCTATAGCTTCTGTTGAGACACAGCAGCACAGCAAACCAGGAAAATAAATGCACGCATGTTTGATGTGCTCTATATGCAGGAATGACTGCTCTGCATGTGCACTTACGGGCATATAACAGATCGATCTTCGGGATAAAACACTGGTCTGAAACTTGGAAAACTAAGCTTCTCATCACAAACTCCTGCTTTTTCAGCCAAACAGCCACCAGAGGGCAACATGCTCTCGAGCACATCAGGAGAGCGATGGTAAGCGGCAGGTCGGGGTGTGAAAATACAACTCGCGATTCCTGCAGCGTTTTTGCGTGCCGGTTTGTGTCTCGCTTGTATATGCTGGGGCGTCAGGAAAGGGCTTCCTTCTATCTGGCGTTTGCTTCGCACTCTGTGGGATTACCTAATGCCAATGCCTGAAGGCAGTAGCTCCTCCCTGCATTAAGTGACAATGTCTTGTTCCTGCTTTTTGCAAAGATGTATATATATTTACATTATAGAGCATTAAGAGGTGATCTTTACCTCCTAGAGACTAAAACATGAGCAAAAACTCTTAGAATTTTAGGAAGAGCTGTATGGTGATGGCCACTGGAAGATGAGCCCTCTGCGCATCTTTGCCTGGCTAGGAAGTTGAGGAATTTATCCCTAGCAGGAAAACCTCTGGGTGCACCTGAGTTGGGTGGCTGATCCCAGAGAGGAGACAAATGAGTGGGGAGCTTCTGTCTGCAGAACAAGAAGCATGCTCGTAACAAATGAAGGGCTGCCTTAAAACAAAGCTGAGCTCTGGGTTTGTGTAAGCCTGCAGGAGCTAAACCCATAGGGAAGCCTGTAACTGTGCATTTACTTTCACATCAGTGAACATGGTCTTCAGCTTCAGCCTTGCTTTCAAGTCCCCCCAGACAAGCCAAGCAGTGGCAAGTTTGTATTTAACTGTGTTGTCATCAGCTCTCTAGGATCTGAGAGAGATCTCCATTACTGTGCTTCTCCATCCTGAACATTTGTACCTCTAAGGCATGGATGGAATGCATAAAAGTTAACAGTATATTGTCTGCTTGAAAAAAGGCGTCTATAAGACATGGAAGCTAAAAATGCATGTGAGTGAAAAAATAGGTGTAAGCAACTATAAATTATTATTGAGATTTCAAAGAAATGGCTAAAAGCATTTGCAATCATCAATCTGATTTAGAACACGGTTTGGAAACTTAGTATCGGATTGCTTTTTGCATTTCCATCAGTGTTCAGATTCTTTGGACTGCAGCTGGGACCTTTCAGGAACGCTTGGGCTCTGGTGATCTTGGGTTGAGCCACCCAGGAGGCCTCTGCTAGGTCCTGGGAATCTCTGAAAGAGAGAGACCCTATTACCCATACTACTTTTCTTAAGCAAAGAGCAGCTCAGCCCCAAATGCAGCACTACTCCCTTGAGTACAGCTTGTCTGAGTGTTTGTTTATAGATGCTACAGATAGAGATTTTGTCAGTGCTGAGTTGTGCATGACCTGGATTCTATAAGAACCTTCAATGCAGGTTTGAATAGTACCAGCTCTTCCTTAAATGCACACAACTCCAAGACTCACCTATAAACTGTGTATGCTTGTTTGTGTCATTACCATTGGGTTTAGAAAGGAAGGCAAAGACAGTTGTCTTCCATATTTGTTGAGCTTAGCATAGGCTTACTTGTGTCAAGTTTTAAAGGTGAATCTCAATCAAACAAGACAGGGGAAAACATTAATAAACTTAATACGGGGTCTCTTCATATCTTAATTATTTGTGCGACTGTTTCCCTTTGACCTTTCTCCATAGGCATCTGTTTGATGTTATTCATGCGAAGATGTTTTGCACAGAGGGAGGAAAAAAATGTTCACCTGTTCAAAAAGCTGCCACCAGGATGTAGAAACAAGCGAAGATTCTTTCTCTCATCGCCGTATTATTTTCCTGAACACACTGTAATTTCATCAATTTTCCATGCTTATGGTCATGAATGCTTGACATTACCATGTCTTTGCGTTAACAAAAAAGAAATTTCATGGCTTAAGTTTTCACTAGAAGAACAGGGAAAGCGTGAAAAGCCAGCCAAATTACAGAGTGCTGCACTATCCTTTGTTCAACAGCAAGATTTTCTTGTGGGGAAATTTGTATTGTTTGTTTATTAGCTAGAAGTTTACAGGAAACCAGAAATCATAAACGTGTCTTCTGTTTTAACTGTATACTGCTTTGCATCTGAAGGACAGCTTATTAGATTTCAGGGTATTAATGGAATGAAATATATATATTTAATACAATGCTTTATCTTTGCTTTGTGTATTTGAGAAAGTAGGCAAATATTTACAGGGCTAGCTCATCTGCCATTTTGAATGAATTCATTACCATTTGTCAGTACTAGGTAGAGGTATGACTCAAAATATTTCTAGGTTAGTAGTTGTTTTTTTTTTCCTGTACATTAACTGAACAGTTTGCGAAAGTAATGCCAATGGACAAGCTGGAAGGTTTGGATGAGTAGGATGTCCTTAACTTGGAAACACTGACCAGGCAGATGTGGCCATGACCTGAAACAAGAATACGGAGCAGTATGTTTCTGAGCAATCTCAGAAAACTTGTGACTTGCTGTAACCAGAAGCTTGAGCTACATTTTTCATGTCTGATAACTATTTCAGCTATGAGAAACAACAGTTAATGCAACATGAAAAGGCTTAGGCTGCGGAGTCCATAGATGCAATAATTGTTTTCAGCTTCCAGTTGATGTTGTAGCTGCTGCACCATTGTTCACATTTGCACTATCCCATCAACCCAACAGGCCAAGCAACAAACATACGATGACATTAAGTGTTGTCATCAGAAGTTTTATTTTCTGTGTGCAAGGTTAACTGTGAAATTCTTGTAGCTATTTGTTAAAAGGATGCACTTCCCTGAGCAGGGGAGGAAGAAACGGCATCTGGCTTTTTTGAAGCAATAATGTTGGCCCAGCAAGTATAAAAGATAGACTGCTACTTCATTTGCTGGTGGACAGATGCATATTTCTTCCCATGGAGCACCCTCAGTTGAGACTGGAACGAAAGGAGTTGGCGGAGAGTCCATCTCTGCAGTGTACACCATCAAGTAACTTCACTCAAGTCGGCAGTTACTAAAGCATGGAGCTGGAATCAGCAGAAGTATCACAGGAGCTAACAGATGTGTCCTAAGGGAGGACTTGAGCTACCAAATTACATAGTAGTTTCACTCTCCATGAAAATGAAATTATATCAGAGTCCCATATTCATTTCCCTAGTCTGACAGCCAGGCCTTGATTCATAAGCTGTTTCCTCTCTGTCAGTATTATTTCAGCATGCTGCAAAAACGTTAATGAAAAACATAAGCTGCCCAGACAGCTACTCTTGTGCTTTACTAATAATAATGTCACCAAATAACAGCAGGCGTGCTAGGAAGGGTAAACTCTGATAGATGGCTGTATATACCATCAGTAGCTCTTTCCATCTTTTGTTTTCCAAGACTTATTATTTCTTAAAATTTGAATGACTACTATTTCCATTCAGTGTATTATAGCCAGATTTACATTTGTCCCGTACATTTCTATGTTGCTGTTCTTCATAGAACATAATGGGTGAAAAGGAAGGTGTCTAAGATCAACAAATGGGAACACTGTAAATACTTTGTAAATGTTTGCTGTATAGCCAAACAAACATTACGCTTTTCTCATCTACTGGATTTAATATATGTGTGAATTATTCTCAGTGCTTGTGTAAGTTATGTTGGTGGCCTTTGAGAATGGAGCATGTTGTTGTGCACTAGGGCAGTGGTGTTGGCACTGAATGCTGTGGATAACGTGTGGCCCACTGGTGTTCCCTGCTGCTGTTATCGAGCTATAGAAACTGGATAACATGAAACTAGTTTATGATCATAAAACAATAGATTGGCCTAGGTTAGAAGGTGCCTTAAAGCCCTCCCAACCCCTACCTTGGGCTGGGTGGCCCCCACAAGATCAAATTGCCAAGGGCCCCATCCAGCCTGGCCTTGGTACACCTAAGGATGGGACACACACAGATTCTCTGGGCAGCAGTGCCAGGGCCTCGCTGCCCTTTGAGTTAAGATAATACAACTTTTCACAAAGACAAGGAGCAGGAAGTAACAAAAAGTGCAATCCCTTCTAAAACAATAGGCTTGAATTGATAAGGCATGCATTAAAAACAAGCCAAAAATCCAAGAAACAAAGAAAACAAAAAAAGGTCAACTACAATTCTGTCTCCTCTAACAACACATTTTCCCAGTAATTAAGACTTAATTCATCTTTCTTAGCTCCCTAACAGTATCTATAAATATATGTAAGGTACTGCTCAAAAGTCATTGTGATGTGGTAAAGAAATGCACTGGCTTACAATACCACTCAGTTAAAAAGACACTGAAGTATTTTTTGAAAGTAACTGCCTCATGATTCTTTGTCTTACAGTTAGAAAGCACTGTGTTTGCTGTACTAGCTGAGACACTGATTTAAGCAGTACAATCATATTCTAAATCAGTATCCACATAAAGAAAGCTGCTAACAAAGTGCAGCCAAGCAAAAAAAAAAAAAAAAAAAAAAAGTGTCCACTAAGATACGTAATTGGGATTTTAAATTTAGCAAGGAAAAGGGAAATTTTCTGGGAAAGCAGGTTCAATCTGTTAGGAAGCTGTATCGGTCAGATCTCTGGCAGGCACTGTTAAATTGCTCCTTACTACAGAGAGCACTTGTTCCACTTCCCATGTGCAGTGCAGAAAAATTTTTAACTCCAATTTTCATGGGGTGAATTCTGCTTGGTTTACATCCTTATTTAGTAGGACAGAGAGTGTTTTCTTGTTTTAATTATGAAGCTTTCTCTCTGCGAGTTTCATATTTTGTTTAGTATCTTACCTTCTTTTTTATTCTGTAGCAAGGGCCAAATCATAATATACCTCCTTTTTCATGGAAAAATGTTAGTTTCTTATTTTCAAGGGCATTTAACAATTTCTGCAGCTGAAATGTTAGGTGACCTGCTTATATTTGTGTTCTCTTATTTTATGTAAATTGATTTTTGCAACTTCTATGAAGATGGTGGTTCATATACTGTTGATTTTTTTTTTTTTTTTTGCCCTGGTTGTAACTGTTCCTTACTTACAACAACTTGAAATAAGAACTGGATTTAGAATAGAATTTCCATGTTGATAATTCCATATTCTGCTGCATAAATTAGAGACACTTGCTGACTATCAGCTTCCTCTCTGTTACCTTTGTTTCTTTCTCCTTTCATTTTGTGTATTATCCTTGTACTTCATGAAAGTCCAGCACATCAAACCTGCAAGGAAGATGGCTCATTGCTGCAAAGTGGCTTGGGCAGCCCTTTATCTCCTGATGGCAGAATTGCCTCAGCACTGTTTGGGAAACATGAATGGATTTTTGTTTATGAAAAGTACCTTTGTGGTAATTCAGCCTTCAAGCACTGAGCCACCTTACAGCTGGCGCTGAAACGGTGAAGGCTGAGTGTGGTGTTTGCTATGGAAGACTGTCCCTTGGCTTTCCAGTATTGAGCGTGCTGTGCTCTGGCTGAAGCTGTCCTTGACATAAATGAACTCTGTATAAAAGCATTCCAGAACTAAATGTCTGGTCAACAACTGCATAAAATCTCTCAGGCTGTATAATTGTCAGAGCAGATTCCCATCATAGCAGTAACTATTGCAGCAAGCTCATCTGAGTAAGTTTCCATCATATTTATTTGTGAAGGCTGTAGTATATTCTAATTGCTATAATAACGCATTTGTTTTCCCACTGATGACTGCAGAGTATCCCAGGTTGAATGAGTAATGAATGCTGTAATAATCAGCTTGCATGCTGATTATGCTATTCTTTTTCTCTCAGTTGTAATGAGATTAGATGCAAAGAAGCAAAACCTGCCTCATGTTTGGAAGAATACGGAAATATACTCGGTGACAGTAGGGGATGGGTGGTAATGCAGCTAGAAGCTGGTCTCTGCTGCACTCTAAGTATTATCTCGATATTCCACTTATCCTGAAATGTACATTGTGCTCGCCACGAAGGCAATTGTGGGTTAGCCTCTCTGAGATACTGAAATGTAGTGAAGTTCACTAGTGCACATTTCACTATAGCAGAATCTCTGTGCACTAACAAGTGTAGCCAGCACGAATGGTAATGGGTTATGCTGCCAGCTTTGGGGAAAAACAAAACATATTTTTACTCATCTGCTTGTGCTTCCTAACAATTCATTAGCGACTGACAATTATAGCAGCCTGATGTGCTTGTTGTACATGCAGAAATCAAATCAACCTGACCGAGCCATCTGTAACCATAGCTGTAAGGCTGAGGCATTCGATTGCGTATGTTGGCATGAAATTAGCTCAGCCTATGGCTAGAAAATGACAGGATGGGGATGGGGGTTTACTGTGTAATTAGTTAAACAATATTTCATCTGTGGGTCTTATCAAGCTCTAAGACAGGCATATCTGTTGTAATTATATTTTACATCAGTAATGTGGCCTGTTAATGAAATGTGTCACTACGCTAGTGTTAGGATACATTTCATTAATGCAAAACACTTTTGTTGTATGCTTTACATTTGGAAACAGATTTAAGTATTAAGTGGCTAAAGTCTGCAGCCAGGGAATCCTTTCCGAATTTGTAACACTGACCAGAACAGACCGCATTACACTCTCCAAATGGTGCATTTTTGCATTTGAATGTCTGAATTATCTTGGTTTCTTAGAGACGACCACAACACCAACATCTTAAATCCTCAAAATATTGTCCGCTTCATTGAATGCTCGTGATCTAAGCATATGTGTAATTATTCTGTAATTCTCCCCAAAATGTGATTCCTTGGAAATGCATACTAGATTTCCCCTATTGTAGCTGCAATGACTATTTCTTTGTGCCCGTTTCTTTAAATACGGTCACAAGGAAGTCTGTGTGCCTTGGTGCACCGCATGTGTAATGATGATTTTTTTTTTTTCACCCACTTCTACTACGCCCATCAGGAGGGGAAAAAACAAAAACATTCTTCACTTGTTTCAGGGTACAGACCAAGGTCACAAAAAGACCATTTAAAATAGTATACATACAACAGTAATCTTTCTGAGAAGAAATGGGCCTAATGCCACCTACAATGGACTTACAGCTAAGAAGGGATATAAAATCAGAATTTGCAATAGCTACAGAACCTGGCTGTGATAACATATGCATGTGCATGCTTCGAAAGAGAGCAAAGGGGAATCCTGTGTATGCTGAGTAGATGCAGCGCACATTATGCAAAAGAGAACATATTTTCTTTCAAAAATGGCAAAATACATAGGCTCTTTGGAGAAAAATCTTGTTTGTTCGAAGAAATCACTTTTGTTCACTTTGTTAAAATACAGCTTATTCAGTAATGCAGACAAAATATATATGTCTTTTTACTGTACTTACACCTTCTTTTCATTCAGGAGGAAAGTTCTTTTGCAACAGGAGTCCGCCAGACACTAGGGTTGCAGAGGCTGAGACCTTATCTTATTAATTCTTCTAGTCCACGGATGTCTTTATTGGACTGGTTATATGGGGGTTGTACAGAAGACCTGTCTTCTAAGACTTCTGTGGTATTTTCTCTTCACGTCTTCCATTTTAAAAACACTGTTCAGATCTTTAGAAAACCCAATAATTAATTCTTCAATTCAAAGCAATATTGGAGAAAAACCAAAGGTGAGAAGAGGTGAAAGAAATGCTTTGCTAAATTAAATTGAAGTTCTGAAAATCACTGCTGTTTTTTCAGCTTTGTTTCTAGATTAACATTTGTTGTTAAATACTTCTCTCCCACAAAAGAGATTCAAAATCTTTCATGAGAACTGCCTATTCTCTTTTTTACTTCTGCAAGAGAGAAACATTATGGATGTCATTTTCTGAACTGAAAACTATTTAAAGTTCAAGCTGGTCTTCGAAGGCAAACATATATATAACATGTACATATATATGATAGAAGGAAACCAAAGGATTTATTGAGGACCAATTATGAAATGATACTTGTTAGGCTATCAAAGCTGACTGAGAGATTCTTTGGGATAAACACTACAAAATCTTCCGCAGTGAGAAAGGTCAGGAAAACAAAGATCTAAGTTGAGTAAAACAGCTTTTGTTGGAAGGAAGAAAAAAAAAAAAAAGCACTGTGGTGCATGCGAAGAAATTCACACATTAAGGGGAAATCAGACCTGTGTGGAATAGTTACTGCATGGATTCAATGTGTGTAAAAGCTTCTTAGTGATGCAGTGAGTGTTGTGACCTGTACTACTACATCTCTTATATCATTTAGAGTATATCATTTTAGTGTGTTAATTGATTTTCTTTTTTTGTTGATGGTTCATTTTATTTTTTAATTTATCTTTTCATTGTTAGATTTTTTTTTTTCATTGCTAGAATTGAAGTACAGTTTATACTTCTAAGATTCAACTGGGGAAGAAATTGTGTGACTGGAGCTATATGTTAGCAGTGAATGATTTACATCTCATTCTTACTCTTTGATTAAAAACTGACACTTAATGCTTAGCCCTGTTTGTATAGAACTTGGGCAAGACACGCAGTTACAGCTTAGGAATTGTCAAAGATACCAAAATAGGCTCTGGACATAGAGAGCTGTGTTCTCTGTGTTCCCATTCCTCAGCCAGATTTGTAAGGCACAAGTGTGTAGGCTGCATGTGTAGGCCGTGTGCATGGGCCACAGTGGGACACTATGGGGCCAGCAGATTGTGCTGGGAGTATTCCAGTCTCTGCTGGGCCGGAGGGCAGAGCCACTCTTCTCCTGTCCTCAAAATCCTCCAGGGTTATCTATGATCGTTGTGGTGTTGGCAGAAGTCAACCAAGAAATGGCGGCTGAGCCAGTTGGCCCCAGCCCCAACCCTCCCTCTGTGGGGCACTAATGACAATGTGCATCTGACTGTTTCAGAGACATAAATACTCTAAATAAATACACATCTGAAATGTCAGAGTACATCTTTTTTGAGGTCTAGATCAGCTTTTTATTATTAAATGAAGTATTTACTGAGAGGTGACATTCACATTAGGAGTGCACTTCTTCTCTGCTGCAGCACTATTCCTCTTCTTGCACTTGCACCCTTTATTTGCAATATTCATTACTCACAATTTTTCTTCTTTTTCCCTAAGATGCCGAAATGTTCTCTGAATGAAAATGAACTGGACAACTGAGGACAGCATCTATAAATAAACATTTGGCAGAGAATCTTTGATACTGTGTGAATGCTGATTGCAGTCATTTTAATGATGCCAGCCTTGTTTAAAAAAAAAAAAAAAGTCGATTGTAAGTCAGCAAAATGTGCTGGGCTTTCTAAGCTCTGAGTTGGCAACAGCTTGTTGAGAGTAAATCCTCTCATGGAAGGTTTTGCTAATCTGAATAAATTCAATTTCAAAATCCTTCCTTGATCTAAGCTTGCTTAAGCTCTCACCGAGGCCTAAGGACCCTGAGGGTCAATTCCAATAACAAAAGATAAGAAAAATCTGCCCTTTCTCATATCTCCTTGCGATACACTATAAGCTATTACCTCACTGCAAAAAATCTTTAGGTCTCACGAAGTCGCCTTTTGATACTTCTTAAGAATGAAGTTCAATATTTCCCACCCCAGTGCATGTCTGCTCTGCGTGCCACCCAGAACCTATGTCAGCCTGGAAAAGGAGGAATTCTTGAAATTACTATGTTGAGCTGCACAACCCTATGAAAATAGGAGAAATTGAGCTTTAGAAGTTAGATTCTTATTTTTGTTTGTTTGTTTGTTTGTTTTGAGTAGGTGGTGTAGCTGATACCCAGTTATACAGCCCACATTATTTTAGGTAGAGAAGCTTGAGGGATTCTTTTTGCGACATAAAGATTCTCATTTATTGCTTTCTTTTAAGTGATGAAGATTAGCTCGGAACCACTGAGCAAATTCCAGAGCTGTGTGACTCGTTCCTGCTGTCAATGTAAAGGCATGCTTCAGTATAGTCACCCATTACTTCTGAGTGTGCACATATGATCTGAAAATTAAAGCTATAAACAGCATTTGCTATTTTTCTTCTGAATGGTTCAGTTTCCCCTATAGTGGAAATGGTTCAGTTTCCCCTATAGTATTTGCACTGGGCAGTTGTTTATGTAAAGACTGTAACACCTTATCTTGTTCCACTAAAGGGGTAAATAAAGCAGAATTGGCCAAAACTGTGACTTTTGAACATCAGGTACTCAGCAGATGTAAGCTACGTGTGACTTGGCTATGCTACTTGTACCTGCTTCCGTTTCTGGGCAAGCATGCTTCCCAAAGCAGTTTTGTAGTGCTAATTAAGTTTCTAAAACGGAAGTACCAAAAGGATTTAGTGTCTTGCTCATGAAAGAGATATTCTGTTGCAAAATGTGATTTCAGATAGTGGACCCTGTAATGAATGGAGTGGAAGGTAAGGAATGGAGGCAGTGACTGAGGAAAGGGAGTTCTATGGCCATAGGTAAGAGCCTTCAGGTGACTGTGACCTACTTGTGGGACAGAAGCACTTCACACAAATTAAGAATCTGCTTTGTCTCTGACTGGAGCTGTTGGAAAATTGAGATATGTGTGATAATGTCAAAGAATAAGTAGGAAAACTAATTATTCATTCTGCCTGAAAGAACAGAGGATCTTCAGGGGAAGCCCTGGAAAGTAGGGGTCTGGCAAGAGAAGAGAAATAGAGAGGTATAAGGCTAAGAAGGAGAACAAAACCACATTGAATGGGCTCCTTCTTGACACCCGCAGGGACCTCTGGTTGAGGAGCGATTTAAACATTTTTATACTGGAATTTGGGTTTTCTACTGATCTTGCTATCCAGCTATGAACTCCACCCTTAAAATATGCTGCTCTGGCAGTCCCACCTTTGACCTGTTTGAACTCCTCAATGAACTGTGTATTCCATACCTAGAGGTGAACAAGTGGTATTTGGCTTAAAATAGTGCTCCAAGGAGGGAGGAAACTTTTACTGACTTCTTGTGTGTGTATCCACTGTTACTGCTCCTTACAGAAGCAGGAGCAAGAATCCATAGGAGTAAAGTACAGTGCACAAGGCAAGACCATAGTGCCCAGATTCACTGTTGGGAGTGGTTTCGTATATTCCCTGTAAGATTCACTGATAGTTTTTTAAAACTTTTTTTTTTTTTTTTTTTTTTTTAATAATTGTGTGGTCCTGTGATTTCTTTCTATCCACTAAATTGATGGAGGAAAGCCTTTTACACAGAAAAAAAAAAAAAAAAAAAGAAGTCATACTACAGGGATAATATAATCTGTTTGGAAAGAATCCTGCGCAAACACAGTACTCCCTAGTAGTAAATGACATATGAATTCATACCATAGCTGGAGTTGGTAAGCCTAAAGCCAACTGTGTAGCAAGTCAGTATATAACACCTACTAACTAGTTCAACTAGATGGGGACCTAATAAGATTCATGAGATCTAATTTTAAGTTTTAGCACTATGAATGTTTTCCTTATATTATTTTCATTATTTTCTTTATTAAATATCATTTACTAAACTGACTTCTGTATCTCCAGATATCAACTTGAACTTAGATTTAGGCTTCAAAGCAGTCCCTTGGAGCTGACAGGTACTTGTGTTACATTTGCTGTTACTTAGCGTGACAAATGGTGTTACCAATTATTACACAGCATAACCAACTCTTCACTTTGACTGCGAGTCATTTTAAGTAATGGTTTTTGTCAAAGCCACAGTTGCTGGAGTCACATCATTACATAGGAATAGCAGGAATATCAGATTTCATTAAAACAAAAAGAGAAAAGAAAAAGAAAAAATCAGTCTTGCTGGAAACCAAGAGAAAATGTGAAAACAATGACTGAATGTACTAAAAATACTGAATTTTGAAATTCAAATAAAGCTAAATTGTAGGTTTAAAAGCATACACATGTATATAAACATATGCAATATATAAAAGATTATTTTTTATTGTTTTAATTTTTAGGAAGGCAATTAATTCATGCTTGTAGTCTGTCTGACATGTTTTTCCAAGTTCCCAAGGTTTCCTTATTAAATTGCCATAGATAACAACAAATAGATTTAAATAGGAAGAGAGTGTGGACTGATCATGGAACACGTGAGTAATGCAGCTAATACCCCTACATCCCATTTCATTTACTGTTTCATCCTACGTCAGGTTTTGGTAGTATTATTTGCTCTGAGATCATTAAATCTGCTTTGCTTGCCCTATTGACTATGCATTTGCCTCCACATTTGTTTTGTTGCTCAGTGGTCTGAGAGTGACAAATCGTGTTGGTCGGTTTTGTGGGGTTTTTTTGTTGTTTGTTTTGGTTTGTGTTTTTTTTTTTGGTTTTTGTTTGTTCTTTTACTAAACTTTACTTAGATTTTCAGATTAAACTTTTGTTGATTGGATAATTAATTCCACAGCCTATGGTGTATGTACATGAATGTCTTTGAGAGCTTCTTAATGCTATGAAATGTCTTTGTCAGATCTACAAAGCAGTTACTAGAGTGAAGCTATCAAATTCAAATAGTAACATTTCTACAATGATGGTTTTGTTTCCTAATTTCGAGCTGAATGTGACTAATGAAAGGAAAAAAATGATTCTGTCTTGGTGTTTAACAATGCAGGAAATGCCCTGGAGCTTGGTTTATGCATAGTGAGGTATTAATGCAGACAAACACAAATGTAGAGCTCTTTCTTGTTAGTGGTATTCATAATATCTGCTACAGGCATGCAGGTGAGATGCAAGAAGTTCCTGCAACAATCAGTGCAAAAACCATGTAGCCAGCAGTTCAGAGTGCTGAGGTGAGAGCATGGCAACATCCCAGCAGATTTTTTAGTAATCTGCTCTATAGATCGCATTCTGTACTGTGACTATTTGCAATTTTCAAAAAGCAAGATAATAATGAAAAGTGATTGCTGTGTGATTTCTCTTTGTAGGTGGATGAGAATGTGTGTTTTGGTTTCTAGAACTTCTGATATGTAGAATTAGTTAAAATAAGTTGGTTAATAGAAAGTCTATCCCATTCTAAAAGGAAGCCAAACAGTGACTTGCACTTTGGGAGGTGAGATGTAGAGAAATAACTAAGCACTACAGGTGCCTTGCAATATTCATTGTAATGCTTAGACGATAAGAATTGCTTTTTAATAAGATAGCAGGACTAGGTTCATTAAGTTACTGTTATTTCCTTCTAGAGAACAATAGAAATAGCTCTCATAGAGAGAAAGTAAAGCCTTTAGGATGTGCAAATAGCGAGGGGATCAACAGGCTTTGGGTGGAAGTGCTAGCAATACAAGTTTTTAATTGCCTGAAAGCAGTCTTGCTCCATGGCAAGCAGCTTCGTCTAGGAAGTCTCCCTAGGAAGAGGGAGAAGGAATGAAGTTTTCCTGTGAGTTTTTCCATGTCTCTGCATGGTTTGTAAATGACTCCTTGGCCTCTACCAGCAAACTGTCTGATTGGTGGCTGCAGGCCTTCCACTACAGAATGGGAAACCATAGCTGTGTACAGGCACGTGCTTATGCATTTGGCATATGATGCACCTCTGTGGATCATCAGCAGATCTGGGCGTATCAAGCAAGGTAGCAGGAAGAGGGACTAGACTTCATCAGTGGAATTTATCTGCCCAGCTTATTAATTACTCTTAATACTCTAGTTCTCAAAAGTCTTTAACTGGAGGTGATCGCAACCAGTCTGAGGACAACTCTCTCTCTCAGAAATCTCTGCCAAAGCACTGTCAGAGGTCTAGCTGTGGGTGGAAAACAAATCTCGTTGCCTGTACTGCCTACAGCAGTGCTGCTGTTCTCCTAAGACCATGATATGCTCTCCCTTGCAAATTAAGAAAAAGAGTATCTAAATATAATAGACTCCCTGGTGAGTGCTGCTGTAGCAGTATAACATAAGGGTACAGGCCACATTTATTGTCAGCTTAAATTGCTGTACTTTTTTCTGATTCTTGCCCTGTGAACTACCTCTGCACTGAAAATCCATCAGTTTTTCCTTCAGACCCAAAGTACTTGCACTTTCCTTGCATATTCCCACAGAGTTACTCTTTAGAAAAATTCATCTGGTGTTAATACTGAAAAGAGTCAAACGTGACATTGGCAGTAGAAGCTGGATGCTCTTTGCAGCCTTTTTGGAGTTAAAATATTCCTTTTACCCTGACTTCCTTCTTACTGACCTTTCATTGCTGTGGATTTCCTTGGGAAGTCAGACAAAGGTCTGATCCTCCCAAGGGGTCTTTTAAATATGCATAGCTACCTTATTCCTGAAAATCCACCTTCTCTTCCATCTCTAATGAAATTTAATTCCTTCTCTGTGACATCTTTTCTCTGTGGAAATTCATGTCCTATTTCTGTGTTAGGGCAAATTAATTTTGCTTTTTTTCCATATCCCATTTAAAGGGGATCAACGGTGTTTCCCAGCTGATGAGGTAAAAGCCTGAAAGTGTCATCAGTGCCCAGAACCCAGATTAATTAGTGCTGACAGACCTGTGCCTGTGGCTTTTCTCAATTAGCACTGCTCTTATTGACCTGATGGTGAGGAGTCAGGGACACTGCTTTTCTCAATCATCTTTTTGTAAAAAAAGGAAGAAAGAGAGAGCAGTGCTGAAGTTCATCCCATTGCCTTTACCAATTTACTGCTGTTCAAGCACCAGAAATCTCACAAGACAAGCAGAGTGGGCAAGACATGAATAGAAAGTCTGTTTTCCACACTTCTCTATGCCTGAGCTGAACTACCATTTGGCTAGGGAGATCTGGGGCTTTTTTTGTGTGTCTTTTTTCCTCATTCTGTTCTTCTGTATAACTTCTGTCAGAGGAATCACCCACAAGAACAAAGGTTTGCTATAAGTGTCATTCATTTTGTGCTAAGAAGTCAGGATTCTACGAGATGTGTACGTCCTATATAATAAATATCTGAGAAACAGCAAGGGCACATACAGCGTTTAACTGAGGTCTCTTTTAGGCGCACAACAGGTCTGGTAATAAAAGCAGCCCCTTTCTCTTTCTCTCCTCTCCTCTCCTCTCCTCTCCTCTCCTCTCCTCTCCTCTCCTCTCCTCTCCTCTCCTCTCCTCTCCTCTCCTCTCCTCTCCTCTCCTCTCCTCTCCTCTCCTCTCCTCTCCTCTCCTCTCCTCTCCTCTCCTCTCCTCTCCTCTCCTCTCCTTCTCCCCCTGCTGTCAATATTTTGGTTTTATTCTATGAAACATTTTTAGGCACAATCTGTCATCATATAGAATTGATGCCATTATGCACGCCTTTTTTTTTTTTTAATGATTCTGTTCTGTGTGGTTTTTTAAAATGATTCTGATTTTGGTATGTGTGGATATATCAGAATTGGATAATGAATGATGAAATACACATTAATGTTATGCACCACAATATTTTTGGGGGGTAGAAAACTTTCTTCCTATTTCCTTAGGCTGTTGTCCTCAGGTGTGACTTGTTGGGTTTCTCTTAGTTTTGTAGGATGTACTGTCTAGTTCTGCAGCAGTATTTGAACAGGAATATAATGAACATTTATTCCCCTGAGCTGAACATTATTTAAATTGTCAACATTAACTTTGTGCATGCAGAATAGCTTCTTTACTTCTTGTTGTTACAGTGCTGATGCGCTGACGTTGTTAGTGGAATAGTTTCTTAACTGTGCAAGATTAATTTTAAAGGGTAAATTCATGAAGAGCATCAAACTGTTCAGAGCTTCAGCATTTTCCATAACATCTTAAGATTTCTTTTTTTGTTGTTGTTGTTGAACACTGGAAGGAGTATGATAACCTTAACTGTTTGAAGTTGATTCCAATCTTCCATAGCCAGTTATGAGTAATAGTCTTCCAAAATCCTAAAAGCACTTTATAGTGAAGATCTTAGGTTTTTTTTCCAGGCAAGTGTTTGTCTCAGTTTTTAAAATATAGAGGCTTGAACGTGGACGTTGGAATACTGAAGTCAGCTGTATGATGACCTCCTCTTAAAGAATCATTCTGAATCTTTTCAGAAGTGCTGTAATGAAACCTACTGGCATACTCATAAAAGCTAATTAGCATCATTTGAAGTAGTTTCTGAGAATTATTTTTACTTACAGTTGTTATAGGAGAATGTTTACATGGATGTTGTGAGAGTTTCAAATAAGAAAAAAAAAAGGGGGGGGGGAGAAAAAAAAAAGAGGAGAAAAAAAGCCCTTACGTAGCTGACAGCCCAACAACTTTGCATATGTGTGTTAACAGGAGAATGTGCTGTGTTTAGGATGAATGGAGAAGTGGGCCTAAATGACTTTCAGATTAGCTGGAACAGATGGAAGGGTCACAGTTGAACAACTTTACACAGGAACATAAAGGCAATGTTCAAGTGGAGTTCATTGCCTCTGACAGATACTGTCAATCAAACAGGGGACTCTCAGTTAACCAGCAGCCTGTCCTTTTAAAGATTAAATTACAAAAAAGAGAGAAAGAGAGAGAGAGAGAAAAACAAGTATTGTGAGGCAATGACTGGAGTTTATCTGGTCTGTGTCAGCCATAAACTCCACCCTGAGTGACTTGCGTTTTCAAATAAAGCACAATAGCTTGCAGATAGTTTGAAGCCAAGCGAGTTCCAGGCTGGGCAGAGGCAGGGCTATGATATTATTTCTGTGAGCGTGTCATCTGGGTCGTGCTTCCCAAAGGAAGGCACCTCTCACTGATATCCTGTGTGACAAATGTGAAAGCATCCCAGGCAGCGGGAAGCAGATCAATGCAGAGAGGTGTGTGGCTCAGTGGGGAGGACGGAGTGGGTGTGAGCATGAGGAACGAACAGCGACTGATCTCCTTGGTTGAAAAATGGGCACCTGAAAACACTTTGCATGTCAAGTTACTGTCTCAGACACTGACACACACATTCCTTCCTTGTCAAATAACCAAGATGAATGCAGCAGCAAAGGTCCCCTAAGTATCTGTAAGGATGGATTCAGAAATGTGACCTATTCCTACATCTTCCTCCAGCTCAGTGGAAAGGAGAGGTTAAGAAAAGCAATAGCAGATGGAGTGCAGCAGGAATAATTCCTAGCAGATGAAGATGAAAGTTGCACATCTTTCTCTCCAAAGGCCCTTCCTGACAGACTTTTTCTAGCATCCTCTTTCTTGGTATTTCACTCATTCAGATGAGTGTAGACTCATGTCAGAAAACCATGTGTTGGTGAAATTAGGTGTATTATTTGTGTAATCTCTTGGCTGTAGCTCTACGTGTGTGAATTCAGCTCTGGGAGGCATTGGTCCCAGCTATATTCTTGGCAGCTGTCTCACTCACAAAAACTACATTGAAACAAAGATATGGACCTTCTAATCAACAATGAACAAAATATATGTAGCTTGTTTATCTACCTAAAATGAACAGTACAGCAGAAAATTCTTGGTGTTTTACTAGAGAGCTAGGCCAAAATAAAAAAATGTATAATCCCTAAGTACTCCTTTTTGGTTCTAAACAGCATGCAGAATCAAGGACAGAAATGTATGTGGTTTCCTTGTCAGGATCACTGTTAGAATGACAGATTTGGTATGCAAGTCTGAAATTTCAGTATGTTCTTAAAATACATATATATGTATCTCAAAAGTTAATAGTTTGACGGTGTTAAATTACTAGCTAGTAGCCTGTGCCAACAACCACTCCAGCTATTGCTGTTTCTTGGCTATCTCTTTTGAATTATCTTGTCTCTAGCAGATGGTGGTGTATCTGTTGACTGCTTTGTTTCACGCTGACGGCAGTGCCAGTGCTTTCAATCCCTGTTTTGAAGGAACCATGTCATCTGCTCCCCAACAATGTGATTGTTGAAGAAGTGCGATTGTTTGGAGATTTTCAGGAGTTAAAACAGGAGGGAGGTGATGCTGGGGCTCTTGTGTTCTCCTGGGGGCACCCACTCTTTGCTACTGTTGTAGACCAGCCAGGGATAATCTAGCCTGTAACAGGGCAGGGGGCTAAGACCTAGAAGTGTCCGAATTCTGTTTGCCACCACTGCAATATTGATACACAAAATCTTACTTTTTTTAGGCCTAAAAAGTTTGAGTGTTACAATTTAGGAAAGTATTGAAATTGGGCAATTAGTTTTTTCACTACTAGATACAAACAGTGCCCCCATTGATTTTTATGTCTTCCCATCAGTGATAGCTGTTATTTCTTGGAGTTTGAGGCTGTTCCTGAAATTTAGGGCCCATGCATTTTATTAGTGAAGGTTTTCAGTGATGTTAATGAAGTTGTGATTACACCTGAGGAGTATGATAATCTAGAAAAAAATCATGCATTTGAGACATCCTAGAGACCTGACTGTTCCACTATTTTATTTTGGTGTAAACACATTGACTTGAATTATTCCTGCTTTGTATGCTTAAGTAGAACAAAGGGTCAGACTGTGGCTTTTGAGCTTGTTCAAATGAGGTCTACTGTCCCTATGGAAATAACAAGAATTTTAAAAATGCTAAAATATAGAACTAGACCAGGAAGATGTTTAACTGTGAGAAAAACTAATGTGACACATCCCTCTTTTATTCTGCATGACGCTGGCTTTATTAATCAGACAAGCAAGCTTTGAAAACAAACAAACATCCAAACAAAGAATTGCAGAGATAAAGCAAAGCACCCATTTTCCTTGTAGATTCCTTGACACAGCATGAAAACAAACTGGGCAAGGATTAATAAACAATCCCTAGATACCTCATTTAAGAGCCTTGTCTCGACTACAAATAAAAGCAGCCATGTCATGCATCCCTTTATATATTTGTTAATGGATCACAGTTCTGCTTTTTGATATAATCGTGACAAGTGGGTGAGATGCTTAACAAATCAGCTTCTGTTTGGTCAAAGTTTTAATCTTCTCTATGGCTGCCTATTTAGCAGGGTTTTTGTTGTGGTTGTTGATGCTTGATTTTCTTTTTATTATTTTTTTTACAAACTAATATTGGCTTGAACTGGAGGAGAAGAGCTAACAGATAAACTACAGTAGCTTAAGACTTCTTATATCCAATCTTGCTTTATGGCTGATCTTTTCTGTGCTTCTCCATGGTTTTTTTTTTTTTTTTTTTTCCTCTTTGCTTTGGGTTAGTGCCTGTCACAACACCAGTTCTGCAGTGTTAATGCAAGTTGCCTTGCATAATGGTGACCATTGTCTGCCAAGTTACCACACCAACTCAGCAGATCAAGGAGACATGCAAATGAGTCAGGAACACACACAAAGATTTCCTCCTCACCTAAGAGGATAGGAACTGCAGAGAACTAATGTGGTGTATTCATCCTTAGTGGTTAGGGACCCTAGAAAGTTGTTTCCATTTAATCTTTGCCACTGCAGTAGGGGGCCGTTGGTTGAACACCATAACTGAATAGCTCTCTGGTGCTTTAGAGAAACTCTTTATGTCCTTGAAGCTAAAGGTGTGGGGAAATCTTAGAACAACAGGCAACACTCCCCATGACTATTTTTGTTGTATGTCATGAACTTTGTGTTACAAGTATCTCAAATATGGAACAAAGAATATCTCAACCCTTGCTGTAAGAGTTACTGCAATTATTAGTTAGCTACTGTGAGCCAGGTTAAGATACCAGAATGGTAAAGGAACTTAACCTGTTTGTCCATGTGCTACCTTTTGGACTGGAAATGTGTGTACTGGACTTCAGCTCTGCCACAAGCTATTGTATGGTAGGTTGAGAGGTAATGGTCTTAGGTTGCGACAGCAAGGTTCGGGTTGGGTATTAGGAACGATTTCTTCTCAGAAAGAGTGGCACGGGCTGCCCAGGGCAGTGGTGGAGTCACTATCCCTACAGGTGTTCTGGAACTGTGGAGTTGTGACACTGAGGGACATGGAATAGTGGACATGGTTGGTGTGGGTTTGAGTTGGACTTGGGGGATGTTGGAAGTCTTTTCCAGCCTTCAAGATTCTATGATTAATGATTCTGTGCTGTAGAATCATAGAATGGCTTGGGTTGGAATGGACCCCAAGGATCATCAAGTTCCAGTACCCTGCCACAGGCAGGGCCACCAAACTCCAGACCTGGTGCTAGACCAGATTGCCCTAAGCCCTATCCAAACTAGTCTTGAACAACCCCAGGGATGGAGCATCCACAGCCTCTCTGGGCAGCCTGTTCCAGCACCTCACCACTCTCTCTGTAAAGAGCTGTGTAGGGAAAATTAATTTTCCACTGTGCTTTTTGCTTCCTCTTCCATTCTTGTAGGTGATTCCTAAGCTGTTGCAAGAGCAGGCTGGGAAGAACCTAGCATGGCAGGACTCATGTTGTCTGCTTCCAAGTGCTGCAGGCAGTACTGAAGTTTGTGCCCATGTTTGCAATTACAAGAGGAAAAGTAATTAGACATAAAATTGCTCTAGCAGGTATAAAACAGACATCTCTAAGTTTCTAGGGACAGAATTTTTCCAGTGAGTTGGATTTAGATGGGATTCCTACAAAAGCCACATAGCTTGTCCCTTAGTCCTATCACGACACTGTCAAAACTATGGTTCTCTCCGAATGGAGGTAGTCCAGCCTGCATTTTTCAAAGTCCCCACAGTGATTCGAGGGAGCAGATGACTCCATGCCCAGTGAGAGACTCTGCAGGGCCTGGAGGGGTTACACCCCTCCCATGGAGCATAATGAATGTCTGAGTGCATAATGGAATGCTGTGGGGAGGCTTGCAGTGACCCTATGGTCCCTCTCTGTGGCTGGCGAATTTTGTGTGTGAGGAAGATTTAATCAGCAAAACATCTCTCTGTTGCTGTAACAACAACAGAGAGTATCTGGAAATTTGTG